>NC_056742.1:326630342-326780342 GCF_019279795.1 Protopterus annectens
CACACAGCCTATCTAGATCTCGCTGAGGCTTTTGACACCATCTCCACTCTGGAATTATAGGTAAACTCTCTAAACTAGGTATAAATCCCTATGTCACAAGATGGGTTGCCAACTGGCTCACTGACAGAACCCACACTGTGAAAGTAGCCGACTCCAAATCCGACTTCAGACCACTGACAAGTGGAGTACCACAGGGTTCAGTCCTGGGTCCTCTCCTGTTTGGTATCTACTTTTCTGAAGTACAGGCTAACACAGAAGGTCTTTGGCTAATGAAGTTCATAGATGACTGCAAACTAGGAGCCATAATTGAAACTCCTAATTATGTGGGCATCCTACAAAAGGGCCTCACTGAGACAGATGCCTGGTGTCAAAGCCATGTCCGCAAGCTCAAAGCCAAAAAGAGCATTGTCATCCCCTTTGGTAAAAACTCTATATCCATGAGCTACCACATAGGTGGTAGTCTCCTTAACACAGCAAGTGTGATAAGAGTCCTTGGGATTCAGGTGGACAGTAGTCTTTCCTTTGATAATCACATCACCACATTAGTCATGAAATCCTTCTACATAGCACACCTCATTACAAAAGGTTTCTCATCCAGGAAAAAAGAGGTCATTGTTCCCCTCTACTCATCACTCATTAGACCCATTATAGAGTACAACGCCCCTTTTGGTATGTACCTCACAAGACATCTACAACAACTGGAAAGGCCACAGAAATACCTCACAATGAGGATTACTGGCTTCAAACAGATGCCCTATGCAGACCGTCTCAAAAAACTCCAGCTTTACTTTGTCGCATATCGCCTACTCAAAGGCGATCTCTGCCTAACATACAAAGCTATGTCAAACTCAGAGCTGTTGGACATGCTCCACTTAAAGAGATCCCAATCCCTCCAAGCTACACGCACTAGGGACCTAAACATTGTCACCACAATAAACAGAACATGCTGGAGGGATAGATTCCTGTCCCAGAGACTTCCCATACTCTGGAACAAACTACCTATCTATATCAAACAAAGCTCCTCATTAGCACTCTTCAAGAAAAATCTTGATGATTGGATAGGAAATAGGAAATTCACCCCAGGGATCACCTCTTTGGCTCTGCTCGACAGGGGCACAGGAAAATAATTTTCTTGGGTGGCGAAAGCTAGGGTACCTTTTTGGCTAGGCTTTTTAGGCCCTAGGGCTGATAGCCTAGTACCTGCCTATGAACCTATGAACCTATGAACGTGTTTAGTTTTGAGTCCAGATGATACTACGTTTGATCCAAGTGTATCTAATACTTTTAAATAAACAGTGAAAATGCAATGACATTATTTCTTTATAGTACGTGTAGAGGGGTTAAGTGGCATTGCATAGAGGTAACCACAACATTGCTTGGCATTGATACAAGATGCCTAATTCCATGCAAACACAGAGGCCAAAGAGTGAAGGGATCCATTGTTTTACTGGTACTTGTGTGTTTTGTGCGTGATTCTATTTTTTGACCAGATTATAGATGTTAAAATGGGGTAGAAAGGAAAGTGGAGAAATGGGAGCAAGCAGGGGGAAGATCAAAGGGAAAGCAATACAGGAGTGTGCAGGAGGGAGGCAGGTAATAACCATAACTATCCATTTCTTCAACAGAGAAAACTGATCATGTGTGCAGAATACTAGCTGCATTTGGACTGTCACCTCCAGAGAGAGGACTAACAACAATGTAAACATGTTGTGTAGCCAGATGGACTGAATCAAGTGTGTTAAGAAGACATGCATGCAAAATGGAGAGCTATGTATGGGACTATATTTTTTTGTGAGACAAGTGCCCATTTTTTTGTTTTTTTAATTCAGTTAGAGAGGAATGCTGGGTAAGGGATGTAGATATTTCTGGGTCAGGTAAGTTGGGTAGGTGAGGAAGCAAATGCAACCAACCAAGACAAACAAGAAAAGACACAAGGACAGTGGGGGGACACAAAAGGTTGGGAGACACCATGATTGGGGTGAGGCAGGGACAACACAGGCTCATATCCATCAAACATGCAGACAATGAGAATCGAGTCCTCACCCACCAGACTATAATCACTGTCCCCTTACTCTGCTGGTGGCTGGAGTGCTTGACATCTTCTCCTCCTCCTACATATCATGAGGGAGTGCAGCCTCTCCAATATGGTGTAGGTGTACACCAATGGTGTGATGCACAACCCTATGCACCAACTCTGGCATCTCTTGGTGGGTAATGAAATCCGCACCTCTGCTTTTGCTTCTGGAGGGTACCACAGCACCAGTTACTGGGCCAATACTACCTGAGCATGCAGCTAGTACAGGGACAGCAGAGGCAGTGCTGCCAGGTTGTGTCCCAGATGTGCTGGGCATCACTGCTGGAGCCAATGGAGTGGGGACAGGCTGATCCATTGAGCATGGCCTACCTAACTGTGCTGTGTAGCATTTAGTGATCTCATACACATGGATGACATGGAGACATTTTGACAACACATAATAGAAAATAAAAAAAGAGAGATAAGGGCTGAGGTGAGAAAAAAGAGATAAAAATAGTACCATTATATGTGACATACAATGCATTAACACAATTATACAACTATGTTATCTGAAGTATTACATTTAAGGATACATCCTAACTATAACTACAGATTGCTGAAAGTAATCCTTGAAATGTGCATATATTGCACATATGTGTATTCCAATTATACAGATTACAGTTAACAGCAGGGCATTTATGCTACTTGCATAGAGTTTAATTTAAATGTAAATATTATTAAAGAAATTCAGTATTATATAGTTGTGACTTGTGGCATTTGAACCCACAACCTATGACTACAGTCTTATATTTGACTCCTGAAGTTGGTTCGTGCTACAGATTAATGCATGCACACTTGTTTTTACAGTTAGGATATGCATGCTCAATTTGTTACAGCTGTATAAAACAATCTATCTTTAACTTTTAAATCATTTAATCATTTGTTAACTGAGGGGGTGGAGCTAGGAACTAAACCTTCTATTTAAGGGGTAAAATAAAACATTTCAGAGCTTTACCAGAAAGGCTCATCCAGACTCTGCTATACTTTGCTGTGAAGGAAAGGTTAGTTTGCTTTTATTTTTTGTATTTTTGTATTACTTTATTGCCTTTCTATATTTTGAATACTGTGGTCTGTTTTCTTTACCTTGTGTTTTACTTGCATTCTGCTTTAACAGCATATTAAAACTTCAAAAGAGACCACAGCTCTCTCTCTTCTGAGTCAGGCAGAATTTTTTTTCCCACTCTCCCACCCAGTTACAGTTGTCTTGTTAAATACCACTGTCTTTCTAGTTGCCTGCCTCTTATGTTAATCTGACCATATATCTCAGTTCCTCTCTACTTTCACTGGCTTGTGTGAGTAATCACAAAATCATAATTTTTGAAATCCCTCCCCTTCAACTATTTACATTTATTGGCCATCCTACTGTATTCCGTAGTACCAGAATTCAAAAATGGCCACCCCTTTCAATCCATCTTGCTGTTTTAAAAATAGTAACTCTCCACTAAACCTTAACTTTTTAAACAGGTAAAACTTAAGTTACCTACTTTCACATCTAACTTCTCTAGTGCACACTGCAGTGTGCATTTTTTTTTCATCTTACCTTTAAGCATCCCTGTGACTAGCACTTTCTCTAATACCTGCTGGAAAGCACTAGGAAGCCTTAAACTGATACAACCACTCAACTCTCCTTGTTAATAAGGAAAAATTAATAGTAGGCACTAAACGGCCTATAATTGCAAAGTACCTTGCTAAGGTAAGGGAAAACAGCTAATGTACTTTACAAAAAAAAAAAAAAAGCACCAAACCAGGCATGTCCAAGGGTCAGCTTCCGGTGATTTCTCCTGTCCACCTGGTGAATCTGGGCATACTGGGGCAATGCAGCAACTGCCTCATGTACACAGACAACCCTCTCTTTCTACCACCCAACACTACAACCTGTGAGAGATGCACTTACATAGCCAAAATGGAAGCAAAGCTGTCTCTACCCAAGATTGTGCTAGACAGTCAAGAGGAGAAGGTTAACACCCACACTACACCTCAAGCAACACATAGCCCTTCTAAACCCACAGCACCAACACCCACATATAGCAACACTAAATCCACATATGCAGAGGCCCTTAACTGTAACCTGCCCAAGCAACAAGGACCTCTGAAGCTGAAACGCAAACAAACACCAGTCACAACCAAAGTGTCACAAAGTTCACAACACCAGTGTGCCACCCAGCAACAGCCCCTAAGGCAAAACAATGTACCTAACACTTTAGTCATAGGTGACTCTATAGTCCGGCACACTGATGTCCCTCTCACCAGGTTGATCAAGAGAAAATTACAGTCAGCTGCCTGTCGGGTGCCAGGATCCGCCACATAACGCATGCACTCAAGTCACTCCACAACAAGTACAAATATGACTCTGTCATTGTCCATGTTGGAGTGAATGACTTGAGATGTACCTCCCTGGACTACATGAAAAGAGACATGGAAGAGCTCTTGGATCATGTGGCCCAGGCAGGTATGACCCTAGCCCTGAGTAGCATCCTGCGTTCGCCCAGAATGATACCACAATATAAGGACAAAATGATTGACTTCAATAATTGGCTAAGCTTCTGGTGTCATTCAAAGGGGATCCAGTATCAGTCTGCCTGGGACAACATGACTGACAGACCACGATGCTTTGCCAGGGATGGTCTGCACCTGTCACCCCTGGGATTCAGGTTACTGGTTAAGGCTCTTGCCACCCCTATAGTGCCTTTTTTAGGCAAAGTTCAAAGGACAAAACCACCACCATAACAGGTACAAGCATGCAAAATCTGAAGGTAATGCTACTCAATGCTAGAAGTCTAAACCTCAAAATGCACTCTCTCGAGGCACTCCTAAAAATGGAGAACATCGATATCTGTGCAGTAACTGAGACCTGGTTCAAGGCTCCAGAGAACACCCCTGCAATACCAGGCTACAACTCTTACCACACTTTTTGGCCACCAAACCAGGACCGAAACACTAAAGGTGGAGGAGTGTCAATATTCACCAAGGATATTCACACCACCAGGCTAGTTGCCCAACACAATGCATCTGAAATTCTCCAGGTGCAACTAACACTAGGTAAGACTGCAATCCAAATTGCAGCTTGCTACAGATCCCCACCATACCCCAAGATTCTCACTACACCTTTCTAAACATACTGGAAAATATTAAGATAGAACCAAACACCCTAATACTGGGTGATTTTAACTACCCTGCCATTAACTTTGAAAACTACTCATGTACCAACACCTTTGCCCAATGGTTCTTGGAATTCATAAATTCCAACGCCCTGGATCAACTAATCCATAGTCCCACCAGGAGCTCCAATATCCTAGACCTGGTCATTACCAACATGGGAAATCGATGCTGCACACCTATGGTCACCCCCTCGTTAGTCAGGTCTGACCATAAGTTAATCACCCTTAACATCCACATCCCACCCCCACCCCCCAGTAAGGAAACCTCCATAAAAAATTTCTCCAAAGCTAACTTCATGCTACAAGTCAGAAGTGACAAACTTCATGACACCCATGCAGACGGGAACTGAAAGTTCAACTGCTGAATCCTACACTAAGGCACTGTACGAGCACATCCACTCATGCATGAATCGTGCCATCCCAAATAGAACCAAGATGCTCTCATCCAAAAAAAGGAAGCCAATCTGGTGGTCCCCTGCCATAAACAAACTTTACAACAAAACAAAGAAACTGTTGCAGAAAAGAGGAAAATCCCAGGATGCAAACAACTCCCTTACCAGCCTTAGTAAGAAACTGAGATCCCTCATAAAATCCTCCAAAGCTAGTTACGAAAATAAAATTGCCAAAGATTCCAAAGACAACCACAAGGCATTCTATAACTATGTCAATAATCTAAATGGCAATGCTCAGATCTGCTCTGAGCTAAAACAGAATGGCATTAAATATACTGATCCCAAGGATATTGCCAATATCCTGGCAGATCGATTCAGTGCTAACTTCACCCCCCTCTCACCCCCTAAATGGCCCATCTCAATACCGGAAGATTGCCAAATTCCGGTAATAACGGCCACACAGGTAAAAAACGCACTCTCCAAAGCTAAGAATACAGCATCCATGGGACCAGATGACATCCCGGGCTGTGTACTACATGAACTACAATATGAACTGGCACCTCACCTAAGTGTCATGTTTAATCATAGCCTCACCTCAGGTTTCGTGCCCACTGAGTGGCGCAGAGCTACAGTTCCACTCCACAAGGGGGGATCCACCTTGGATCCCAGAAACTACCGTCCCATTAGTCTGACAAGCCTTATCTGCAAGGCCATGGAGCGTATTGTCATGGAACTTATAAACAAAGACATTGGCAACCTTCAAACACTGGAACCCACCCAGTTTGGGTTCGTGAAGGGCCGATCTTGTCTCCAGAACCTGATTGACTTCTTCAAATCAGTCTCCAGAGCCATGGACAAGGGTAAGGTGGTCCACACAGCCTATCTAGATCTTGCCAAGGCCTTTGACACCATCCCCCACTCTGGAATCATAGATAAACTTACTAAGCTGGGCATTAATCCCTACGTCACGCAATGGGTTGCTAACTGGCTTACTGATAGAACCCACACTGTAAAAGTAGCCGACTCCAAATCCAGCTCCAGACAAGTGACAAGTGGAGCA
Source organism: Protopterus annectens (assembly GCF_019279795.1). Lineage (NCBI taxonomy): Eukaryota > Metazoa > Chordata > Ceratodontiformes > Protopteridae > Protopterus > Protopterus annectens. The sequence continues at coordinate 326,637,027 of NC_056742.1, forward strand.
CCTCAGGATTCAGTCCTGGGACCGCTCTTGTTTGGCAACTACTTCTCTGATGTACAGGCCACCACTAAGGCACTCTGGCTAACAAAGTTCACAGATGACTGCTAACTGGGAGCCATTATTAAATCCCCAAATTATGTGAATACTCTACAAAAGGGCTTTACAGAAACAGATGCTTGGTGCCAGAGCCATGGGCTCAAGCTTAATGCCAAGAAATGTATAGTTATCCCCTTTGGGAAAAAACATGAATCTGTGAATTACCATATAGGTGGCAGTACACTAAACACCGAAAGTGTGATAAGAGACTTAGGGACACAGGTGGACAGTGGTCTCACCTTCGATAACCACATTGCCACAACAGTCAGGAAATCTTTCTATGTGGCACACCTCATCACTAAGGGCTTTTCATCCAGAAAAAAGGAGGTCATTGTCCCACTGTACTCATCCCTCATTAGACCCATTATAGAATACAATGCCCCGTTTGGTATGTACCTCTCAAGACATCTGCAACAACTGGAAAGGCCGCAGAAATACCTCGCTAAAAGAATCACAGGCCTAAAGCAGATGCCCTACGCTGACCGCCTTAAAAAACTCCAGCTATACTCTGTCGCATATCATCTACTCAGAGGTGCTCTCTGCTTAACATACAAGGCCATGTCAAACCCAGAGCTGTTGGACATGCTACACTTAAGGAAATCCCAATCCCTCAGAGCCACACACTCCAGGGATCTAAACGTTGTCATCACCATAAACAAAACATGCTGGACGGATTGGTTCCGGACACAAAGACTCCCCAGACTCTGGAATAGATTGCCCATACATGTCAAGCGAGTGCCTCTTTGGCCCTCTTCAAAAGGAACCTTGACGATTGGGTGAGAGAAAGGAAATTCACCCCAGGGATCACGTCAGTCACCCTGATAGACAGGGGTCCAGGGAAGTAAATAATGTGGGAAGAAATAACCAGGGAATTGTTATGGCTAGGCTTGTATAGGCCCTAGGGCTGATAACCTATGAACCTATGAACCTATGAATTGATGGAGAATCCTGGATGCTGATTCCTTTGACACCCCCAGCATGTCCCCTATTGGCCCTTGAAAGGTACCTGTAGCTAAAATTCTAAGTGCTACACATAGCTTTGTTTCCACTTGTATGGGTTCCCCAAGGTTTGCCCTGGCTCTGAGTTAAGGACAATAGAGGTTGCAGAGTTCCTGTAGTATGTCTCTATCCACTCTGCAGTACTGTATAGTTTCTACATCATGTAGATTGTAATAAGTTAAACTGGGTCTGAAAACTCTTCTTCTTCTTGGCCTTGGCCTATTATCAGCAGCAGCAGCATAGACTTCTGCCTGTTGCACATATACATGAATTAAAACAAAAGCAGGCCTAATATGGTTCTGTGTAGACTCCTTTCTGTGGCTGTATTCCAATAGGTTTTGCAATTTGCAGGGAAAACCAGCACTGAGTCTACATGTTTGCTTTATAGCTTCATGAATAGCTCCTCCATCTTAGATTTCTTGAGTAGCATACAGTTCAGCTGTTTATTCTGCAATTGCTATGGTGTTTTTGTTTGCACAGGTCTACACACCATGTAAACCTACTTACTGAATCTAAAACAGTGTGCTACCATGTGCACTTCATGCTGTGACATGCACATTATGTAAATGTGCCATATAGGCTTTATTGAATCTGAACAAATATCTTTAGCATGAAATTCCAGAGTACTCATAATACTGTACCATATACGTCTTTCAATAATGGTATCAGAAGATTTCACAAATTCTTACATCAGCCACTTATTATGTAGAATTATTACTTGCTGGAAATTTTTATCAGTTATAGTTTTTATTGGCACATCCCTTACAATCCTCTGTTGCTTGTAACCACAATTGCAGCATATGTTAAAGATAATACAGCTATAACTTCCTGGAGTTATGTTTCAGCATGAACATGTCTCACTCTGACTCTCCATCTCTGTCTACAGCAACACAGCCCCTTTTTCCCCAGAAAAGACTTGTGAAATACAAAGAGAAGAAATATCTTCATTTTCTGGAGAAAATAGAATCAAATCAGCTTCTTCATCCTGCTCACTCCAGGGTTTATTGCCTTCACATTGCACATCCGACTCATCAGTCTTAAAAATTACCACCTTACCTGGTAAACATTGGATGTTGAACTGCATAATCTCAATACCATATTTTTCTTTACAGATAAACATTTACAGTCCTTTTCAACTGACATTACATTCTCCTGGGTCTCAATCAGCAGCTTATACATCATGTTATTAGTTTTCTATCTCAAGTAGCAAATCCTTTTCCACTCCCTGGTGGAAAAAGTATGGGCATTTTGCCACTGTACTGGAAAATGTTTCCCTAGTCAGTATGAATACCATATTTTAGCAGAGGTGCAGTATTAGATTTATAAAAGCTTAGTGTTAATTAATTTAATTCTATGTTTCTACTACTCACAAAAAAGAAGGTAATCAGTTTATGTGAGGCTGAAGAAGAGAGTGGTTTTCTTTATTAGCAACTGAAAGTATATGATGCCATTCAAAAATCTAAAATAACGCCTTTGGTAGGTGATGAAGGAAATGGTTGATGATTTATTAAATTAGGTTTGGATTATTAGCACTGACCCATATTCAATATATTTAATTCTGCTGTATTAAAATCTGATCCTCCAGAAATGTAGAAACATTATGTGATTAGTCCGATACTAAAAAAAGGAATGAAAAAGAATATAAAAATGATATGCATACAACAATGTTAAATCCAGATTCTAAAATTTGGGGAAAGTGTATGGAAGATCAAATTTATGAATACTTGGGTAAAAATATATTGTTTGATTTCTACCATAGCTTCTCCCCAAAATAATAAAAAAAAAATAAAATAAAATAACAGAGACGATTCTTATATATTGTAAGAATGGGTATATCAAGTAAATGAAAAGGGATTGGTAGGAATGAAATTATTTGTAGAGTACTCCAAAGCCTTAGACAGTATTATTTATGAGGGTATTACTGTGGTGATGCAAGAGCATAGCTTTATGAGTATGTAGCAGTCAATATGGTTACATTTCACATGTAAGACATGTGCAACATATAAACAGGACTATTTCTGACCAGACATTTTTTTTCTAGAACCATTCCTGTTTCTTTTAGTGTTAAGTTCTCAATGGAAGATGAAATTTAGCTCAAAAAATTGTTATGTATACAGATAATCTGTTTAGTTAGAATGTGGATAAGTGTTGCTCTTGCTACTGACTTTCATTAGGTACAGAACTGTCTGTCTGTTCCCACATGGATTATTAATGGGTCTAAAACCAAAAATTTATATTATTTTGCTGATTGAATAGATGAATCATTAGTTAGGTTAAATGGTAATAGTACTGCATGATAATCTAGGGATTAAAATAGACTGGTTATTAAAACCTTTGGATTAATAAATACATTTCACAAGAAAATTCCTATTATATTAATCTAGTTGTATTCAGAAAAGAGAAATTTAACTGATGAAGCCAGAAAATTATCTGGGGAGTCACTGTTTTCTTAGATTAGATTACACATTTATGTTTTATGCTGGATGAAATTAGAAATTGTTTAGTAACTTGAATGTTTTGTATAATTTTTCATTGCATTCTATGTGCAATGAAGGTTTTACTACACCATTCTGATATATATTATCTTGCCACAAACCTTTTGCAGAAGATAGAATTAGCTATCAGTCAACAGACAGGAATGTTTGTGCACAACATTTTGTTATTAAGAATATATTTTTGCTGACTGGATGTTGGATTTTATTTCATTTTCCTGCAATTTGGCTTTATACATGTTCTTCTACTGGTTGCCAGCAGTTAAGGTAGTTTTGATGCAGCAGAATCCTTTTCATACACCATGTGCTTTATGAAGGAGCTGAGAAGCAGAAGCTACACATTTATGAGCTTTCATTTTCGTCATCCTCTACTCAAGCTTCAGCATTAATGGACTTTTCCTGGCAATGGGTAAATGAACACAGCCTTTCTCAGACATATGGCTACATTTCATTTTTTAAACTTGTGTATGCTGTGAAGGGGCGTCATTCTCAGCTTAACAGTCGTCTTTACAACTGGCTTTTTCCATTTTCGGATGCCGTTTCTTGATATTGTACTGGAAGTTTGTCTTTGGGGACAGAACTATAATATATGGTCAATGCCTATACAATTTATGAAGTATTTGGTCACTTTGGTGATATTTATTGTGCAAACTAATCTTCGACTAACTTTTGACTTCTCGGCCACCATTTTATCATCACGACCAACAGTCTGTTGATGAACGGAGCTAATTTAAGGTGATGAGGGCTTTATTTGCCTTTAACAGGTCGAATAAACAAGAGGCCATTTATTATCTTACATTTACAACACTGGGATAAATGGAACTTTGGCCTTTCAACCGTATTTCCATTCTGATTCATCAGGAAAGGTTATGGTGTGGAATATTAATGTTTAAGAGACACTTTTGGGACTTGTATGCCGAACTACAGTTCAATTCAATTTTTGGACATTATAACAAAGGAAAATAATTGTTCATATCTTATATTGCATTTTTTGAGGGGGTTTCTATTCCATTCTGTCACTGCTCAGAATATTTATGTTGGGATAAAGGGTTTTGGTGTTATGATATACATTTCTTACCAAATTGACTGTATTGCTTCTGGGCAGTTATAGTCTTGTGATAAATGGGTCAAGTGCTATTAGTTTGATTTATGTCAGCTGTAATAACAATTTGCCTATAATTTTCAAGCATTTAATTTACCTGAACCAAAACAACTGTATTTATAATATGTTTCAGGATGTGAGATATATATATATATGTTTTTGGGGCAGGTTGTATTTGTGTTTCCTCTTTATATACACCTGACTACTTGGTCTTTACAAATATATTTTGGGTGTTCAGGTAAACAAACAAGTAAATTGCATTTGCAGCACAAGTTACAATCAAGATGGGAACAAACAGGATATGGCATTGTTATAGATTTTAGTATACAATTCTATTTTTATTCTTACCTAGTCCCTTGCTAGATTACTGATATATCTAGTAACTGGGGGCAGATATTTATTCTATGTTGGGTATCTTGTCATATGAACATTTGAACATAAGCTAACAGATCAATAAGCCATACCACTTTATCTATCATTGTTGATAACAAATATTACCTTACCTATTGTAAAGATACAGTTTTTTGTTGGATGACTCCCAGATTTTTCAGGCTCAATTCTTTAATCTAACTTTAATATTGGATCCCAGTTTTTTAGATTAAGGGAATTTTGAACTGGTTGTGGTGTGCCCTATCCCAAACTTCCATCCGGGGCTCTCAACCGACAGACTATTTAATTTTTGTTATTTGATCAGGCTTTGGACTTGTTGGTGATATGTTGTGCTTGAAATATAGGGTTGATTAGACCAACAACCTATTATCTTACGGATCAAGATCTGGCTATGGTATGTCAGTCTATTTTAGAATGGTTGTAGCACTGTCCTGAAGAAAGGGAGTTATATGACCAATATTGCATGCTTCACTCATGGCAGTGACAGGGGCTATTATTGTTCATTCTATGTGCTATATATACAAGTGTCAAATACAAATTGGACCAACATACATGGCTTAGCATTGCTATTATATCTAGCAAGGGCTAATACTGCCATTAAATTATCTCTTGATAATTTACTAAGTGGACTTATAATAAGTTTTCAAGGAACAAAAAATTAGTTTTTTATGGGTTTGCTGGTCTATTTATATTAATAACTAGTGAACCATTAATACGTTTTTTACAAGGAATATATTGCACCATTATGGAATTAACAAACTTATTAACAGGTCTGTCAGCTGACAGGGAGGACTTGGGGGTTTTTGGATTGGGCTCCCCAAACAATAATGAATCAAGTGGTACAGCCCTAGGCCAGGAGTCTAGTCGTGGTTTATGTTTTGATAAACTACAAAAGCGCATGAGATCTCTCAGGTCTCATGTCTGACATTCTAAACTCTTCAAATCCTACATGGCCAAAGGGATTACACCCAGGGGACTACGTATCAGAACACAACCATTAGTCAATGAGGCTGATGATGAGCTAAATAAACAATGGGCAGACATCCAACAACAAGCTACTATGGGTTTCATGGAGGCCCTGGCCAAATTTCACGATAGAGTCATTGATCGGCAGATTGGGGAAGTCACTAAGTTATGTTCTGATGCACAGACATATGAAGGACAGCCCTTCTTTACTAGTAATTTGAATAAACTAGCCAAAGACTTATCTGGTCTTGAAGAACAATTAAAAACCAGGAAGATCAAAAAATTTCAGAGGGACCAAACAGATTATCAGTTTGGTAACCCTTTCAGTATTAGCAAACAGGTCAGATTTCAACAAGCACAAACTAGAACTCCCAAAAGGAAACGACCAAGGTCCATCCGGAAAAAGCAACCTACAGATACAGGATCATCTACTGATGACTGTCTTCATACACAGATACAGACATGCAACACACACCAGACTCACCTACCCCCAAGAGGGCATACAGTTCGGCCCCTTTAGGCCAAAATACAAGAGAGCAGGTAGAAAATATTCAAGAAGTAAACAACATAAATGGGCTTCTGAAACTAATAACTCAGAAATAAACCAAAATAATGTTAATGCTTTGAATATCTCTGATGTAAGTTTGTCTACCACACAAATTGATCTTCTTAATAAAGGTCTTAGTTTTATTCCTGGTTTCCTAGTTACTGAGGATCTTTTAGCACAAGATGTAATGTCATTTTGTAGATTTATAAACCTCAGATTGCATTTTGAGGACTCTACTGATTTTGGTGTGGAAAATGAATTTATTTACCATAAATCAAGGTATATGCCTCCTATGAATCCTACAGTGCATCAATTTCAAAGTAGTGTTCTCAAAGATCTGCATTACCACAGGAGGGAAATTACTTATAAACCAAATAATCTCTCAAAGATCAAAAGGGAAGCATTAACAGAATTACAGAATAACAAAGACATTGTCATTCTCTCTGCTGATAAAGGTGGGGCTGTAGTGGTAATGAACTGGCTGCAATATGATTCTGAAGCTAAAAGACAACTTCAGGATAGGCAGTACTACTTGGAAATGCCCCTGGATCCCACCTTTAGGTTCAAAAAACAGATAGATGAATTTTTATCACTAGCCAGGGAAGAAGACATTATTAGTGATAAGGTCATGCAACATCTCACCATTAAGGATCCCATGAGTCAATATATTTATTTTTTGCCAAAAATACACAAGGACCCTGTTAAACCACCTGGGAGACCATTTGTGTCTGGGAGAGGCTATATCACTGAACCATTGTCATCGTTTCTTACAAAACATCTCAAACCTCTATTACGGTGGGTCCAATCATGCATACAAGACACCACAGAATTTCTAAAAATCATTTCAGACACTCAACTTGAACCAGAATGGTTGATGTGCACTCTAGATGTTAGTGCCCTTTACTCAAACATCCCTCATGCTGCTGGGTTAGAGGCCATTGAATACTGGCTGTACAAATCTGAATTATATCAGCCAGGGTTTAACAATTTTTTGTTGGGCCTGACAGAACATGTCCTAACTAATAATGTCTTTTTCTATCAGGACACATGCTATTGGCAAATCAAGGGGACGGCTATGGGGGAATCTTTTGTCCCCCATTTATGCTGACCTTTTTATGGCCTTCATTGAAGAGCAACTAATCTATGATGCATGCCATAACTTGTACCTGACAAAAATAGACATTTGGAGGTGATATTTGGATGATTGCTGGATGGTATAGAGGTCAGATGTGGAATATCGGTCTGAATTTATTGACTATCTAAATGAAAATAAATGGGGTTTACACCTCACAGTTAATTTTGATGCAAACATCATTACTTTTCTTGATGTTTCCATCTCTAGAAAACCAGATCACACTTTGTGTACTGAAGTCTTCCAGAAGTATCCCCAATACAACACCGTCCTCCATGCATCCAGCTTTCATCCGCCCCATATAGCCAAAAATATCTCCAAATCCCAATACATCAGAATGAGACGTATTTGTTCTAAGGATTCAACCTTTCAGGAATATAGGCGGGATCTGACTCACAGGTTTAGAGACAGGGGATATCAGATGGGACATGTTCTTCAGGCCAGCAATTGGGCTAATACACTCAAGAGGGAAGACCTTTTGGCCTACAAACAATGGGAGCAGCAAAGCTTGGCAGCCATTAGACTAGTGACCACTTATGGTAGGAATTCTGATTTATTAATCAACAGTGTGCGGAGACACTGGAATATTTTACAGAGTGATCACAATCTAACTAATATTCTTTCAGACAGATGCCAGTTTTCATTCCGCAAAGGGTGAAATCTTGCTTCCCATTTGAATCATTATAAACATTCACATTCCAGGACACCATTTCAGGAGGTCCAAACTACACTAACAGGTGAGGTGCTTACAGGATTCTTCCCATGTGGACATTGCACTCACTGAAATAAGGTTTTTAAATCCAAACAATTGAAAAGAACTGTGGCACAGTCTATGACATACATTTTTTTGCTAGTTGCAGTAGCGAATGGCTGATCTATTTAGTAACATGCAGCTGTGGCTCTTTCTATATAGGACAAACTTCACAACCACTCAGATTGAGAATCTCTGAGCATACCAGCGACATGAAGAACAAAAAATCAAGCAGCGCTTTATATAAACATTGTTTAAAACATTCATCTGCCAAGTTTAGTTTCATGGTTATAGATATCATGAAAGGGAATAAATCCAACAAATCTGGGTGGCATTCCATTCTTGACACAAAGGAGAAAAAATGGATTGTTAAACTGGGTGGTTTATTTCTACCTGGATTAAATGAACTATTTTAGACCATCCAATCACAAGCCTAATCTAATTAAGTGCATGTATAAAAGACTGTCTGAAATGTACTCTATTTTACACTGAAGAAGGCTGTGTGGTGTACCAGCCGAAACCGGTTTGTTTGTGTATTGCATTAACTGAATAAACTTAATTTTTCAGCCTCACAGTTTGCTGGCTTACACTTTTGGGTCTTGGATTTTACATTGCTTAACCTGTGCAATTGCCTTTCATGCAGGGGGAACTTTTTTGATGTGACATCAAAGTATTTGTCAGACTTTTAGTTCTTATAATAAAAATCTGACCAGGAAAGGGGTTATGTTCTCGTTGATCTACACCTATATATTTCAAGAAGAAAACTAAGAAATCTACAGTTTTAGATTACTATATTGAAAGTTAAGCTATCATTAAATATATTCCTTTTAAGTTACTTAAAAACAATATTTAATTTTGAAGTATGTGTTTGCAATAAGTAATTGTGTTACTTGGTTATGTTTGAATAGCTTTGACTATTGTAAACACAAATTTACAGTAATTAGGAATTGAAATGAAATAAACTAATGAAATCTCAACTACAGAGCCAACAGTTTGCAAAATGCTGCAGTGACATATCACCCACACACCAAAAAATAAATAAATAATAAGCCACATGGAGTTGATGGCTTCTGTCAGTGTTAGAATGATCTGTAGGCTATTCATGCTACATTTCATTTTCCAATTTTCAAGGCAAATAATATATTAAACATATCCCTATGAAATACCTTGTTAATGTTACTGGCTTAATTCAAGCAGATTTTAGTAATAGATATGTACATTATACCAGACAGTTGAAGTTAAACAGCTTAAGTGCCTATAACTAATCCAAAAACCAAAACACCTTGCTAAAGAAAAAAGCAATGCACTTTCAGAGTCACACATAAAAAAGAAATTACTTTGAAGTATTACTGTGAAGCACACCTCTCAACCTCTTAGAGCAAGAAATCTTGACAAAGCCATAAACAAAACTGACACAAAGGCCCAAAAATTGGGACGAGTTTTAAATATTGCTCTTACAAGCTTAAGTTGCTAGAATACTAGGTTTTACATTAGCATGAATTGTCTGAAGTATGTTAAGTCTGAAACTCAAATGTCTGTCATTATTTTCTAACTTCAGTCTTTAATGATTTACCACTAATTTGCCAGAAAACCGCAATTTTAAGAAAAACTGACCAAACATATGGAGCAAAAATCTAGACATTCTGCAAAAATCTGTACAATTGAGAGATATGCTGTGAAGTTAGAAACAAGGAAAGACAGTCAGCAATGTTTTTTGTTGTAGGAATATGAAGGGATCTGAAACTAAGCAAGTTGCCAACAAAAAGGATAATCTATATTCTGCAGCCACCTCACAAACAAAAGGCAAATATAGTAAAGTGAACATTTACATCAGTTGCATTTATGCAGCTTTTTGTGATCTGCCATAATTAAAACAGCTTTTTACATCTGAAAGCTTTAATCTGTGTACTTTTACTCCGGGTCACAATGCCTAAATTGGTGAAAGAGGTTGTTTACTAGAGAATAAATAAAGCAGATAAACTGGGAAACACTACACATTTCCTATTTATCCAGCCATTAAAAGAGATAGTGATGGTCTCTAGCGTTAGTTCTTATTTACCATCACATTGGGAAGTCCTATAAATGATGTGCCAAGCTACACTTAAGGCCAGGAGTTCTGGATCCAAAAATAAGACAGTTGTTTCAACAATTGCCATTAGAAATTCCCAAAGTATATATCACCTTCACCTAACTTTAATCCCTCAAAGTGCTAAATAAAAGTATAAAAGTTACCAAACTTACTACATGTCATTCAGAAGTTCAACAAGGTACTGCACTGACCTTTTATTAGATGTGACAGCTCAGAGCAATGAACCATGAAGGACAGAAAAGTGAGTGACTCTTCCCTCTAAAAATAACTTTTAATTGTGACTATTATAGTAATTTAAGATACAGACCTAGTAAACTGAGTGCTTTGAGACTGTCACAGCTGAAACCTAAAAACACAGCTTATAGAAAAAAAAACTGAATGCATAGGAAATATATCATTATTAATCCTTCTGAGAGTCATGAAATATAAGCGACTTAGTACATTGCTACTGCACTAGTTTTTAGAATGTTTGGCCTTTGATATTACAAGAATATATGCTACATCTAAAACTTCATTATTGCCATCTTGAATAAGAAATGAGCACATAGTCTGTGATTTACCCTCTTTGTCAAAAATGCACAGATTTAGCTTACATATTTTTTAAAACTTCATGGTGTTAAATAGTTTTGAGCTTAGACGAGCTACTGAGGATAGCATTTGGCAAAGACCAAGCACTTAGTTGTCCAAAGCATTGTACATGCACGAGATGAGTATGCAATACACAGTATAAAATGAAGCAACGTATTATACTGTTGTGTGTTTGGCCTTGGGTCACTTACACTACAGTTTCATTAGCAGACTGAGACTGTGTAATGCATCCTTACTGTCAGATCTGTGGTATACAAATGGTGAGCTTAGACACTAAGATATATAATATTCTTCTGGTTTTATATTTTTGTTGGATAGGAATAACAAAATATTTGCAAGATACTAGAAGCAAATTGCTTAACAGTATTAATTTCAAGTAACTTTGCAGATACAGTAAACAATTAGCTGGGGTTGGTGTTACCCTCAAACTAAACTGATCATCATATTCTTAGGATGAATATTTCATTATTCTAGTATTCTTTCATGAAGCAATTACTTATCAGTGCATGCTTAATGGCAGCAATATCTTTCATAATCAGTTTTATTAGTGTTTATAGTAGTTTTCTTTATCAAGAAAATACTCTCTCCTCTTCCTTCAATTATTTATTATGTTTTCTAAAAAGGTCCCCCCTTTATTCTCTCCATCAAAGCCTGGAGATTACTCCTCTATCCCAGCACAGCACCTGGATAAGTGAACAGCCAAGACTGGAATAGCATTTACTACTCTCTAGACTGAAGACATATAACAGGTCAGCTTCAACAGTGACATTAACCTCAGTGAACCTTTTTTTATTCTTACTTTACATTCTGTTGCCCTATAGAGACCCAAAGAAGTGAAACCCTCACAGTACCTGCCAATAATGGTTGTGACCTTCTGTATATCTGCCAATGTCTGACTCTAAGAGAACTTACCTCGCATTCTAGAGGGCATTTCTGTGGTTTAACTGAGCATGCATCAGTGATCACTTTATGTTCTTCTGCACCCATCTTCCACTAAGGATGCGTTGGCACCAACACTTCCATCACTCAGTGTTGTAGGCATACATTTGAACCCCCCCACACACACACTAGGTTAATGCCTAGTCTGTCATCCATCTGGGAATGCAATACATTTCAGTAATTATCTTCTGAAATTGTCCACAGTCAGTAATATGGTTTGATATCATTCTTGAGGTATGACACTGCTTGTTTATATTCCTCTGGAAAGAATGACAGACTTAATCCTTCTTCTGTCACTTGCCTGGACATGCACAGGTATTCTTAGGTTCATAGGTTTATAAGCTGCTACCAGACAATAGAATAGTTAAGCCTTCTGAAGCTTGTCTACTGCAATCCCAGTAGTACATCCAGCTAACTATTCCCACTCTCTATAAGGAAGGGGAGACTGGGAGGCTAAGTGTGGGAAAAATTTGTGGCTTCTCATGTATACATCTAAGTTACATTTTAATATAGTAAGGGACATGCTTTGCCTTTAAAGAAAGCTGGAGTTTGCTCTAGGGGAGGGAATTCTTCCAGAGAGACATGCCACACCAATAAGTCCTATTTATGTTGCAATATAGATTTATGTCTCTTGATGTGGTATTTATGTTACTAACAGTCTTGCAGATACATAGAGATACATAGCAAATAGAGAAGGATTGATCATTATAGCTTTGCAGGCCAGGCATGTATCACCCTATAGGAATCTGTACAAGACACAGAGGAGAAGCAGAGTTTCTAAATACTGCAGGCAACATGGAGAGATCGTACCTGATATATATATATTTGTTTGTGAGAAGCTGCTATTTTTTTCAAGTTGGATTAGGTGTTTGGAAAGGTACCTACCAAAAGGCACACTGTATTGCATTATGGGCCTAATGAGGGATGAGTAGATGGGATGTCCTTCGTAATCAGTTGTTTAAGGTAGAAGGCTTTGACTGTGGATATGCTGTGGTCAAAGGACAGTTTGTTATTTATGATGGTCTATAAATGTATGTAATGACAGTGTCTATTTTATATGGTTGGTGTATGTCAGATGCTGTTTTCTAAACTGTACAACCTTAAATCATAACATGAGTTTGCCCGAGTTAGAGCCACTTGGAGGTTCTGAATGTCCTCAGCTGAGATAATGATACCTTCAAGCTTGCAATTGCTAATGAACTGGGTCAGCAAAAGGACCTTAATGTCACATTAAACGTCATAGAAATAGATGCCAAATAGAAGTGGTCCTAAAACAGAACCTTGGGATGCACCACTGCTGATGTTTCTTGGAGAACAGTGTCTTATTAATTGTAATAGAGTAGCATCAATTAAAAAGCCAACTGGCAATCCAGTGGGTTACACAGAGATTTTTATTGAGGTAGACCAGCTTGTTGAAGATGGCAGGGTATTGTATAGTGTCAAAAGCCTTACCCAAACTGAGGTAAGCTGTGTGCATGGCGTTATTTCCCACATATAGGTAGATACAGGTCAAGTTGGGCATGCTACAGCAGGGCACAGTAGAGTATGGAATATGCAAACAAAAGGTTATAGCAAACTACTACAATGTCAAGCTAATAAAACTTAGCACTGCTATGTAAATAATAGTAATTCAGGTCTAAAACAACAGCAGTGTCTCTTTCAATCAGCAGGAGACAACCAGCTAGATACGTTTCAGATGCAAAATTACCTCTACATTTAAAATCAGCACTAGCATACTCTAATTTATAAAATACGTAAAAAAGTCACTTCCCACATGCTGTGGAACTGTTTTCCAAGTTAATCCAGTAGCAGGCAAGATGTCAGGTTGGTCATACTGCAGGTGAGCACAGCTGAGTGTGGTATATGCAGACACAAGGTTAAGACAGACTGCAACAATGTTCCGGCTAATTATAGTTGACACTCCTATGTAAACAATATTAATTCAGACAAGAATAAACAACCCCTTTTCTCTCAGGGGGCAGCTTCACCAGTTTCAGATTACCACATTACAAAACAAAACTTTTAAATCCAAAGTAATACACTCAGATGTACGAAATAAGCAGAAATGTTACAGAAGTTGTGGGACTATTTTTCTAGTCAAATCCAGCAGCATAGTTCAAGACAAGTTCATATTAGGTAATCAGTCTGCAGACTATTACATGCTTAGCCAACAACCAGACAGCAAGCAAAGGTGAGAATCAAGTCCTGGACCTTGTGTCTCTGATGTCGACACCTTAATTGCCAAGTCAAGTTATTCCAGTTGCATTAGTCCTCACTTTCTGCCCATATCTCAAGTTCTGCACTTACTTTCTTTGACCACTGTGTATATTGCACACTGACTGGTTATGTTAATTTAAGCTCTCACTTTACCTGTGCTTGCATGAACCTTGGAGATATTTTTTTTTTACTGGATTCTCGGGCTGTTAGGGCTTCGGAGGTCTGGTGCATTCCACTCACTTAATTTCATCTCCTCCTTGCATAACCCCACCCCTTTTCCATTTTACCACTTCTAACTGGTTCAGCTGAGTTTACTTATCCCCCTCCTCCCTTGGTACCATCTTTAAATCCCTACCTCCCAAGAGCAGAGCATTTCTCCCTGCAGTGTACTTCCACTGTAAGTTTATTTTTATGTTGTATATACGGCACAGTTATATTTTAGTCTGTTTTGTTTGGCTTATCAAAACTCAACAGGGCTGATTGTACTGCATTTCTTAGATGTTAGTTACCTGAATTCTATAAATATCAATGCTGGGAATGTTTTAGCATTGTAGACCCTATGAACAACTGGGAGACATTGATTACAATTGTTTTTAACTAAAGCAGGAGACATGGTGTATCAGCAATAGGTGTTTTTGTGCTACTGAGTCTTAATAGCTATAGTAACAGCTGAGTAGCTGTTAGATTTGCTTGCTGGATTTACGGCCATATTTGCGATGCTGCATGTTTAAAGAAGGCACCTTACAGCAGTAACAACTCTCCGTAACACTGCAACTACCTCCAGCTTCTCAAAATGATCTTATGAGGCCTGGTTAATGTTATATCGGTGAGATATACTAATATTTCAGTAAATACAGATATTTAATGGTGAGACCTTACAGATGTATAGGCAGCACAAAGTCTAGCATTTGTCGGCAAACAGGAGTCTCTATTTACACTGCTGTCTGGTGCTAGTTTTACTTACGTGATATATAGTGACTGTTAAAAGGTGTTGCATGAGAATAAGGCATTTTTGCTGTACTGCTCTGCTTCTAATTCTGTTACTGTAATGTATAATCAGTGCTATACCGTATATCAGTAGCAGTCCATGTAAACCCAGCGATTACTGTTTATTCTGTGTTTTACATGCTATTACTGTCTTTTACAGTACCTCTATCAAACAAAGTCATTTTTTTCTCATTATTGTGCTCCATTCCTTAGTACACCCTCCCACCCTGAAGACCCGCTGTCACTTTTGCATAAGCGTATCATCTTGCTGTAGGACTACCATACAATGACCAGGCCTCATGCAACAACTCAGGTGACCCTCTCTAACCTACAGACAAAAGCATCTTGTATGTCAGCTTTTTTAACTTCTTTGTAACTGCATAGCCTAATCTTCCTGGAAGCACATTGCAAAGAAACCTCTGTACTCTCTTTTCTCTCTCATCTTGCTCTAACCCATTTTACCTACTGCCTTAACTGTTTTTACTCCTGCGTGATGCTGTTACCTGTACCTAGCCCTGCTGCATTGCTGTTTTCCTGCCCCAACTCTCTGTACTGTAGGCCCAATTTCTTTTTTGTGTTTTGTTGTTTCTACCACTTATTGTTCAGCAACTTGGTAACTACAAACCTATCTCTAACATCATTGGATTTCACTTTCTGCTCTCTGCCTTATCCTGTGTTCAGTAACTACCTTGTTATCTAGCCTTAAACAAAGTTATTCCAGTTGCATTAGTCCTTACTTTCTGCCCATATCTCAAGTTCTGCACTTGCTTTTTTTGACCACTGTGTATTGCATACTGACTGGTTATGTTAATGTAAACTCTCTATTTGCCTGTGTATGCATGAACCTTGGAGATAGTTTTTATTTACTGGATTCGCGAGCTGTTAGGGCTTCCGAGGTTGGGTGCAACCCGCTCTGTTCACCCTCCGCTCTGGACTCACTCCACTGCTGTCACTACCCCTATTCCCACCCACCCCTCTTTCATTACATTGATACTCTCCTAACCCCATCCAGTCATTATCTCATCAACACCCTCCCTCACAGCTCATAACACACACACCCTTCATTACACTCCCACTTACTCAACACCACTCCTTTCCTTTAGATAGCTTCCCATACCAGTGCACTCCACCACACAGAATTCCTTTTTCTCATTTTCACTCACACTGCTCTTCTAGGCCTACAAATCCATATTACCTCCACTCACACCACTCTAAACCCGTTACCACAAACATCGAGCACTTGCACTGTACCATTATCTGACAACAGTGAAAGTTACAGTAACATCTCACCCTCACTATTCATAACCTATACCCATAATCTCACTCAAATAAAACTACTCCCTACAAGCTCCAAACTTAAACTTTGTCTCTCACAACATCCTAGGTCCCTACCAAGGAGCAATCATAACTATGCTATTATTTACCTTCTCCTTTCATTAACTCAATGTGGAGACATCCACCTCAACCCTGGTCCAAACCTCCCCCAAACCCCAATTCTACTTCAAAATGCCATCAACTACAGTTAATAACAATGAATATAAGCAATATTTATAATAAAATTACTAAATTTCACACCTGACTAACTATTCACACCCCAAGCATTGTTGCAGTAACTGAAATACAGCTAAAGCCACATATTTCAGACACCAAAATCTTTCCACCAGGCTAAAATATAATTCACTCTGATAGACTCAGCAAAAAGGGAGGTGGTATTGCTTTAATCTATCAAAACCCCATAAAACTCACATCCTACCCCAAACCATTCCCTACCTTTGGAAATTTAGAAACTGTTCTAACATCTTTTCATATTAACAGCAACAAAAATCTAAGTATTGCAATAGTTTATATCCCCCAGGCCACAATATTCCCACTCTAGAGGAATTCCTATCCTGGATTAACCAGAATATATCAAATGAAACTATAATCCTAAGAGACACAAATATAAACTGGCAAAATCTAACCTCCAAACTCTCCAGCCAGTAGTATAAACCTACATGACTTTACTCAGCTTATCAAAACCCCTACCCACAGCCTATCCACAGGATCAGAATCTGCCTTTGATTGGATATTATTCACCCACCATCACAATTACTCAAACTCTGGCACCTTACCCAATATAATAAGTGACCACCTCTCAGCATTCACCCACAGGACCCATCCTCAAACATTAAAACACACTCCTATAAAGCATCCAGGAATCTCACTCACTTTGACCAAAAATAAATTCATAAGTATTTTAAAAGCTCATAACTGGCAAAAACACTTCCCATAGACGAGGCTGTTAATTACTTCAATAAGCTTTTTCTGGACACTCTTAATAGCCTAGTGATTATATGTACCAAGCGAACAAAAGTGAGTCACGCCCCTTGGCTAACAAACCTTACCAAACAGAGCATCCTTCATAGATATAAGGCATGGAACATATGGCAAAAAGATCAAACAAAACAAAATGAAATTAATTACAAACAACTCAGAAATATAGCTAAGAAACTAGTCATACAGGATAAAAAAAATGCTTTTCCTCTAAGCTATCTACTTTACAAAATAATCCAAGAAAATTCTGGCAGTCAAGTCTCCACTCTACTTAATCCTGGCACTCTACAAAATCCATCCCCTACACCAGAAAACACTCCACACCAAATTTCCCATGACTTTAACACCCACTTCATTACAACCATTCAAAAGCTAGTCAAAGACTCATCAACAAGCCTAAACCCAAACTCCCAAAATACAAATAATCCCTTATAAAATGTGAACACATTACTCACTCCTGATATATCTTCTAAACCACCCACAATTCTGTCATTTACTATTCAGCTGGTACCCACCTATCTTATGTTCAAACTACTCAGACCCTGCTCTCTGTCTGCTGATAACCTGCCCCCAGAATATCTACAACTAGCAGCAAATGCAATTGCATATCCAGTTAGCATTCTTATAAATCACTCTCTTTCAGAAGGTTACGTCCCACATTTATGGAAAAAGTCTATTATTACTCCTCTACACAAAGGCAGAAACACTCACGACCTCTCAAACTATCGACCTATCTGTATACTTTCTCCATTATCCAAAATCCTTGAGAAATATGTACAGACACAATTACTCAAATACCTCATGGATAATGACCTTCTGGCTTCCACCCAACATGGTTTCCATCCATGGCACAGCACTATTACAGCCCTGCTCTCTTTTGCCAATACTGTCAACAAAGCCTTACATGCAGGCCACCCTGCTTTTCAAACAGTATCACATACTAAACTTCTAATCCAACTAAACAGACTAGGTTGCTCCCACAAATCCCTCAACTTGTTCTCCTCACAAGTAAACAATAGGCAACAGTCAGTAAAATGGCATAACATGCAATCTGATTACCTATCAAACAGTATAGGAGTACCACAGAGTTTAATTCTGGGACCATTACTCTTCAATATCTTCATCAATGACCTTCACAAAGCCTCCCAACTAGGTAAATATTATCCAATACACCAATGATTCTACAACAATATCTACCTCAAAGAATTTCACTAACCTCCTCACAGCTACCCAAAATGCATTTACAGAGACAGAATCATGGTTAAATAATGCACAACTGCTGCTAAACCCCCCAAAAACAAAACTTCTATTACTCAACACCAGACATAGATTTCTAAATCTTTTCTCAAGGCAGGACAGAAATAGAAATAGCAAGAACAGCCAAACTACTAGGTATTACAATAGATGACAAACTCACCTCTGATCCACACATTCTTAACGCAATAAAGAAAACGCACTTTAAATTAGGTAAACTTTATTGTCACCAACTCTACGTAGACAACCACACCAAAACAAAATTAGCAAGTACCTTACTCATCCCTTCTCTTCTATATGGTAGTGCCATCGTTACTAACCTTCACTTATCTCTCAGCAATAAACTTCAATCTTGCTATTATAAAATAGCTAAATTTGCCTCAGGAAAGCCTAACTGCTCCCACCACTGCCAAGCAATCTCCGAACTAAACTGGCTTGAATTCCCCAACTGCCTCAGTTATACCCAATTAATTCTAGCCCATAAACTAGTTTATAAACCAAATACCTGCCCAGCACTTTCCTCAATACTACGAACTTATATTCCTACACATACCAAATTGCTTTGAAGTGTAACCAAACCCAACAAAAGAGCTGGACAGTGTTTGTTCTCCCTTAGCATTGCTAAACAGTGGAACTCCTTACCCTCCCATATAACTGACTGTATAAAGACATTTAAATCAGCATTAGAAACATATTTCTTAAATAACCTGTCTTGCGACTGTAAAACAATCAGGTCACCATAAACCATCCCTAATCAATCCTAATCTACACCACAGATAAAATGAATACCTCCTTTCTGAATATTCCCATCTCTTACAGTTGTGCATGTTCTCCTATCTGCACTCTGTGATTATATTGTAGCCAAAAATTCCATTATTGGCTCTCTAAGTACTGCCTAGTATTATACAATGCCTAGATTTAATAATGTACTCATGTACTCTACAGTATATACTTGTGTGTGATTGCATATGTACTCAATTAACAATTCTTTATCTATGTTGTATAACTCTTGTAAAACTTTTATATTACATTTATCAATTTTGTTACGTTTTACTTTTTTCTCTGTATTAATTGTGGAGCTTTTCTCCCCGGGCCTCCATTGAAAATGTGTTCCTGACCCAGTGGACTTTCCCGGTCAACAAATGTCAGTAAAAAAATAATAAATAAATAAAGTCAAGCCACATCCATAGCAGCTCAGCACAGCACAGCACAGCATACTGGAACAGGGAGTTGGGCTTTGCTGCTGCTGGACAGGTGAAGGCAGCCATCTCTCATAGCATCTTTCTGTACATCAGCTAATTTTTTTGGTCTTTTGTTTCATAGCTGTTAGTACGTCATTAGTGTCATACACATTTTCTAAACTGATATATGTGCCTTCTGCAGTTATCCTGGGAAAAAAAGAGATTACCCAAGATTTTTTCATCGTGTTGTATACCACATCATGTAGAGTTCATTGTTTATTAAGGTTCTTATGAAATCCTATGCATTTGCAAAAGTGTTTTATAAATATGTATGTGAAGCCAATGCTCTTGTTCACATCTACTGCAGGCAGTGATACTCTGCCCTATTCTCTTATCAGTTATGATAAAAACTCAGGTTGTCTCTGCTAAAGCCTATGGGTCAGTATTTAATATCTCTTATTACTCACACTATATCTAATATTGTTGCTATTTTTGGTTCTAATAGCCCCATGCAATCTTTATAGCTGCCGGTTTATATTTGTATTTTGGAAAACATCCCATATAGCAAGTACATCTATGTTTGTTTAGATGATGAATATTTATAATTACTGCCAATACTATGACTATGACATTGTTGGCAATGTCCTGTACTTTCTCAGTGAGGAAAGTACTGGTCCCCAGTGGATGACTTCCTGGGAGGACATTTGAATTCTTACTTTTCTGGGCTCTGTCCACTATGCATCTATCTCTTTGTCATAGTAATTTGGGTCAGGCTGAGACAGTTATTCACTATAATATGTGTGTCTTTAGATATCCCTGATGCACATACCATGTTAATCTTTAACTACTCCATCCCTATAATGACCATTTATAAATTAACACCCACAGGTGGAACTGTAATGTAGTCTCCGGCATGCACAGGACCATTAGTGGAAGCAAAGTGTCTTTGAGTTTATCCTTCTTTCATGAGGATATTATGTGTGTTTCTCACCTGTTCTGGGAAAGCTGTATCAGTACAACTGTTTTATTATGTGTGCAGCTGTTCAGAAAATCAAATTTAAGATTATTATGGTGTATTTAGCTACATAAATAACTTGAAAACCGTCATTTTTTTCTTATCATGTCTTGCAAAGTGCATTAATTAGAAAATAAGATGACAGCCATTAACGCAAAAGTCTAGGACAGTCTTGAGGATATTAGAGCCTCAATAATCAGTTTAATAACAATAATGGAAGCATTTTTTGCAAAACATGCCATTATTCAAAGAAACAAGTGAAAAGCAGGATGCTAGAATACAATGTTATAGGAATGATTGCTCAGTGGTATCAGGGGATCATGATGCAGAACAATCTGTACATTATTAAATATTAGATCTACAAAGTAAATCATGTAGAATGGAGGTCAAATTGGATGATTTGAAAATAGGAGTTGTTGTAACAATATAACATTTACTGGGATAGCAGAGGGGAAAAGGAACAACAACCTAGTAGTTTTTATTAAAAATGAGCTCAGGCTGTCCCTTAACCTGTCGGATGTCAGTGACTGGACAAGTGCCTTGTGTGGCTTCCAGATAAAAAACAAGTTTAATGAAAATGATTGGAAGACTTGAGTTCAGGTCTTAGTTGGAGAAATTCTCCCCACTCCTCTGGGGGTGTCTGCCTGAGATTTATTCTTTGTCTATCATTTTTCTCTCATTTTAAGACAGGTGGTAAGTGTTATATACAGTAGGTATTCTCACATGAGATGGTGCTTTTACTACCTAGTTGAAAATGATGCCACCCTATTGATATTTTGGCTCTCGAAATATTGAGTGCCAACACGCCTAAAGAAAAAGACGAGAAATCTAGGAGAAGAGGGAAACTTAAATATTGCTCTTCTTCTTTGAACTTATTTTTTGGAGGGGGCAAGTCAATTTGTACAATTGATATGGGAGGCAAATCCCCCACACCCCAAACTTATATATACTAACTTCAAGATCACTATACCTTGAAGAAAAGAGAATATTTTCAGACCGGAATAAATAAATTAATAAATAAAAAAATATTCTGTGAAATGTCCAGCTCAGACTACCTATATGTAAGTCTTTTTTTCAGCTATTTAGTCTCCAGATTACTGAAAAATGGGTCTTTAATAAAAACTGATCTCCCCTAGGATGGGGTACCCATTCACAGAAAGATGTGGAGTACTTTACTGAACAGTGCACAGTAACCATGTATCAATACGGAATATGAGTAATTGGTGGTAGTGTGCACCCCAAAATGATGTCATCAGAATGTCATGCTAGCATGCCTGTCATACACTTCTGGGTTAGTACAATACATGAACCTCCTGTAACTACATTCTGTGAGATCACTTTTATATTACAAACTGCTGCATAGATTCTTATACACTTCCTTCTGGTGGGGAAGCTTTAATTAACTATTGATTTGTATTTGCTCTGTTTAAGGCTGCTATGTAGCAGGAAACACACAATATTATTTTCAGCAAATATTTCCATAACATGCATATCCTGCTAACCTGTAGCCATGATGCAGCTTATTTTTGCAAAACTGCATTATCGATGCTAATTACATTATTGTACCTCAAAGTCTTTTCATGATTGGCAGTGGATTTTACGGTGCCGAGTTGCCAGCCCGATGCCCAACCTTCATCGAAGGCATGCCCATTCACGCTCGTACCTACCTGCATGTCTTTAACGTCACTCGACCGTGGGGAGGACATGCAAACTCCACACAGAAGGCACTCCAGCTGAGGATTGAATGGGAGAACCTCTTGCTGTGAGGCGACAATGCTAACCGCTGCACCACTGTGGCTGGTAATTACATTATTGTACCTAATGTATCAAAATGATGACATAGCTAACTTTTCGGCTAAGTTTGGTCATCTGTGGTTGCACAGAGAAATGATGACTAATCTTCTTGCCTCCTGATGTATGGAGTCAAAAGTTAAAATGTGAAGTGTATTGAAATAACTATGCATTAGACATCTTTTGCCACCTGAATTTTCTTTTTACTTTCACTGTTTGATTTTATATTGCTTTTGTTTCAGTACCCAGAAGTACCATCAAAATTCCTGTTCTTTATCTTTCAGCATGGCATATTTGAAGCTCTTACAAAATACATTCTACATCCCTGAATATTTAGAGCACATCAATACCTTAAATCTTATTATTAAACAGTGAGTCTGATGATTTTATTTTTATCTCTCCTGTATATATATATATATATATATATATATATATATATTTAGTGATTTTATATATATATGTATATATATATATATATATATATATATATATATATATATATATATCCTCTTCTGCTTTTATTTTCTCATCTTCCTGATTAGCTACCTCTAATTCATCATGCAGAATATCTACTGACTTTTCCATTCAGTTTCACTACTAGCAGCTGGCAAATCAGTCTTCATTTAAAGCTCTTTCTTTTAGGTTTAAATGGAAATCAATTCAGCAAGTTTAGCAAACAGTTAATTACTGCACAAAGAGGATTGATCTGCCTCCGATCACCAGAAACCTTTGTAGGGCTATTAGTCTCTTTCATCCCCATTGAAACCACAGAAAAGGAAACACAGAGAACAGAGAAAGAAATTATCCACTTCCTTTTTCATTTAATGATGGAGTAGTGTCATAGAAGTGTGCATTTACAACAGGGGTCTGAAAATATGCTTTTCCTAAAAGTTGCTTTTGCTGGTGGACACCCCCGACAGCCTACGCATCTTCCTATCAGCAGGAAAAGCTCTTAATTAAGCCTATCAAATGGGAAAAAGAAAAAAAACAACTAAAAGTCATGTTCTGTTATGCAGTTTATGTCAGCTGCTATGTGCTTTCAATATTTCTTGTGAATGACACTTAGGAATCTGGTTTTCATGATATTTCTAGGAACTATTGCCTCTTTTGCTTAAGTAATACTCTACCGATGATTGTGTTAGATGTCATTCAGTTTTAATAGTTCTTATTATAGTTGTTTCCGTTAGTTTCTAATTATTATTAGTGAGCTCTGTCAATATGCCAGGATCACTAGGAGTACCTAGTAACTCATGTGATTATACTACTTCCATCAGCTACCAAATGGGACCCAACACCCCTTTATCTGAAGTGTGTCACTCTCTTAAGTTACACATTTCATGTAGTTTATGATCTTTTTCTCATAGGTTCATAGATACATACTAGACTAACGACCACCAGGGCCTTCATAAGCTTAGCCATGCAAACCAACAGAATTGCATCCCCCGCTAATATGGAAGTCTTAATTGGGAGGTTATGCTTGTTAGGAGGGCTATGTTTGTTATGAGGAGTATGCTAGTTATGTGGTTGCTAAAAAGTTATGTGGGGGGGGGGTATGCTAGGGCTAGGTAAGGAATGTTTACTGTTGACCTTGACTATAATAAATATGGAGGCCAGACTGGGGGATGAATTTATGATTACCCATCCAATATTAGTTAGGGAAGGTTTACTGTTGGCCTCTGCCTATAAGAGGCATGGGGTCCAGCCCAGGGATATATTTGCCATTTCCCATTGAACGGTCAAGATTATATTTGAATAGGGTTAAGGATGGACTCTGTTTCACATGCATGAGGAGCTTATTCCAGAGTATGTGGATCCTTTGAGTCACATATCTGCATATCTGTCTCACCCACATTTTCTACTTATGTCACAAACAAAGTTCAGATCCCTGGATCAAGTGTTTCTGGTGCTGCTTGTTTTGTGGATGTGCAGAAGCTCCATCAGGGCTGGATTTAAAGATGCTTTATATGCCAAGCACAGATTGCCTCTCAACAACCTGCAGGAAACTGAGTATAGAGGCAGGGCTCTCAGGCAATCTGTATAGGACAGTGCTAATACCCTGGATTTTCTTGGTGAGGAACCTGTGTGGGTATTCCAGATGTTGTATATGCCTAATCAGGTACATGCCAATGAGGGCATTGTAGTCAATGATGGGTCTGATAAGGGATGAGTAGAGTGGTACTATAACTTCCTTGGACTTGGATGTCATACCATTACTTATAAGTTGGGTGACATAGAAAGATTTTCTTTCTACGTTGGTTACATGGTGGTCAAAAGCCAGATTACTGCCTATATATGTTCCCAGATCTCTAACTATCAGGTCAGCCCTTAGGGGTAGACATTTTCTGAAAAAGCACTATAATGCACATCATTGCATTGAGTTTTATTCCATGGTTTTGGCACCAGTCATTGGCTGTGTTAGATCCTCTTGCAGGATGTTAACGTCATGGGGTGAATTTTTAATAGCTCCCAATTTGCAGTTGTCTGCGAATTTGGTGAGCCAGATGCTCTTGACATAAGCCTTGACCTCCAAGAATTAGATGCCAAACAGGAGTGGGCCCAGCATGGAGCCCTGTGGTAATGCACTGGTGACGTGTCTCTTGGTGGAGGTGGTCTCACCAATCCTGACTTCTTGGGTCCTATCTGTGAGCAAGCTGGCAATCCAGTGAGTTATGTAGGGATTTATGCCTAGTTCGGTGAGTTTGTCCACAAAACCTGAGTGAGATATTGTTTCAAATGCCTTATCAAGGTCTAGGTAGGTGGTATGCACCATTTTTTCATCCGATGCCTTGGTTACCTTCTCAAAGAAGTCTCCCAAGTTCAGTAGGCATGACCTGCTTTTGACAAAACTAAGCTGAAATGGGTGCAGTGTCTGTAGGTTGCCAATGTTTTTGTTGATCATTTGGGTTTGCATATTAGACTAGTCAGAGTAATAGGTTAGTCGTTTTTGGGGTCAGCTGATGGTCCACCCTTGTGAAGGGGGATAACTATTGCTGGCCTCTATTCACTTGGTACATAGCCTGTTTTGAGGCTGTAACTGAAAAGTTACTCACGTGGTCTTGATAGGTCATGTTTCAGGTTATTTAGAAAGTATCCTGGGATGTTTTCAGGCTCCATTTAGACTGTGGTTTTAGCCTTAGTGAGCACAGCTATGACCTGCTATCTGCTGACAGTTTGTGGTGGGGGTTATGCTGGTATGGATTTCACAAGGTGTGGTGGTGGGGAGTTGGGGATAAAGTTTGAGATTAATTTGTCTACCAGCAAATTTACTATGTCACTCTGCTCAGTGAAGGTGGTACCACTTACTATCAGATCAGCACACTGTTTTGTCCTACCTTTGAGGCTTTGGTCTTAGCTATAGAAGGCCTTGTGGTTGTCTTTACCCTAAGAAGCTACCTTGACCTCATAATTGACATTGTTGGATTTAAATAGTCCTCTTATTTTCCTATTTAGTTTTATTAGTGAACTATAGTCTTTATGAGAGTTGATCTTTCTGAATTTGGCCACCACTTTTTTTTCTTTTTGCTATACACCCTGTTAAGATTAGGATTACACCAGTGCAATTTGTTTTGGGGGGGTTGTTTTGAGCTTACTTCTAGTAGGTACAACAGCCTCTATACTGCCATTTACATGTTTGTACAGTGTTTCTGTGAATAATTCTGCATAGGCTATTATGAACTCTGGGTTGCGCGGTCCACTGAATTTTGATAAACTGTCGCTTAGCAGCATATAATCTGCTTTAGAATAGTTTCTAACTATAACAGGTTTTGCTGAGTTTTCAAGTTGATTTTTATATCTCTCCTATATTAGCGAGAACATGGTAAAGTATGTTTGAACCTCTGGTTGAAGTGTACACTAAATGATCAATGGCATTTGTGTTATTAAAGCTCAGGAAATGGTATGCCTGCAAGTTGGTGTTAGTGTATGTTTCCCAGTCAATAAAGAGGTAGCTTAAGGCTGCCATGAATAGAGTATTTGTTTGGATGGAGAGTGTCTGGTGTAGTTCTATATAAGACTTCATAGGTTCATAGGTTCATAGGTTCATACTAGGCTATCTGCCCGAGGGCATTTACAAGCCTAGCCCATAGTTTTGTGGCTTACGCCACCCCTTTAGTATGGGGAACTATACCCATTATTTTGCTGTGCCTCTGTTGAGCAGTGACACTGAGGTAATCCCTGGGGTATATCTGCGATCTCCCATCCATTGGTCAAGATTTCTCTTGAACAAGGCCAGCGAGGTGCTCTGCCTCACATATACCGGGATTTTATTCCACAGCATAGGGAGTCTTTGGGTGATGAATCTATCCCTCCAGCACGTCCTATTAATAGCCGTGTCGAGGTTTAAGTCTCCCGCCCTTGTGGCTCTGACGGATCTAGATTTTTTGAGGTGAAGCATATTCATCAAATCTGGGTTTGACATGGCCTTGTATGTTAGGCAAAGGTCACCTCTGAGCAAGCTGCGTTTACTGAATAGAGCTGGAGTTCTTTCAGTCGGGCAGCATAGGACAGATGTTTGAGACCCTTTATCCTTTTGGTGAGGAACTTTTGTGGCCTCTCCAGCTGCTGCAAGTGTCGGGTCAGATACATTCCGAATGGAGTGGGATTCTTTAGACACAGATGGTGGCCTATAGCTTACTAAGATATGGTAGGGGACTCTATCTAGGTTTATTTGCACATGGATAAACTCCAAGGTATTTAGGTATGCTTATTACTAATATAGACTGAGACACCTCCACATTTAGTCTTTGTCTGTGCGGCTAATGGTCTAAATGTGTGAAAGGCACTGTAGCCATGCACTAACAGAATACTTTCTGTAGCTTTAAAACATGTCTTGGTAATGGCACATATGTCAATATTCTTCAAAGTGTGGAGCTTTTTGGTAAGGCTCCTAGCACTGAGCAGTAACGCCTTTAGGTTCCTTTGAGTTTTATTTGCTATGTCAGTAGGTTCTTCCCTTTGGCATTGTCTGAAAAAGGCTCTAAGGGGTGGATAAAATCTTATCCAAAATCTGGAAGCCCAGTGGGGACAGCTGCAGGCCATCTTTGGCAAAGCAGCTTATACCATCATCATGTTATAAAAACTATATGCTGTCATAGGCATATTTTAAAAATGATACAGCCAAAAGGTTTCTGAGATAAAAGGTCTTTTATTATAAGATGATAGATAGATAGATTATAAAAGGTATTTTATTATAAGATTATAATAAAATAAAAGGTCTTTTATTATAAGATGCATAATGTTGAAGTGATTTAGCAGCTTTTGTGCTGTCTAATGTTTTAATTTAAATCTGACATTTTAATTTAATTTTTGCCTGTAAGTGTCAGAATCTAGGAGGTCATGGTATAGGTATCTTCTTTATTCTTTTAATTATATACTCTTTAATAGCTCCTTTGGGCAGACACACCACTTCATGGACTCTGTTTTTCACAAGGAGATGTAAACAAATGATGCAAAGATTTCTTGGGATAATGAGAAAAGAAGTGAATTGTGAAGTCAGGGTTTAGCTCTTTCCTGCAGGCACAGAGGTTGCACATGCAGTACATTTTCTGTGACTAAGGCACTACTTATTCTTAAACGGGCCACTGTGTAAACCCATGTGACTATCAACGTTCTCCAGTTTGCAGCTGACTATAAAACCAGTTCATGTCTGCTTGCACTAGAGATAATTAATTTAAAATGATATATACGATGGCAAAGATTAACAGGCTCATGCTTCAAAACAAATTCCTTTGACATGAATGTCTTAATCTTCCATGTACCTCCTGCAATGGCAAAGCCCATTAAATCAATTATACTTTTTCAAATGACATATCGCAGGTACCATGATGAGTATTTTGTCTAACAATTTTCTGTGCAGGGGTGTCTATGCCCACAAATTATCATGAAAATCTGATATACACCTTTTTACTCTCAAAGTTCTTCCTTTTTTCCCTTTGAACTAACCATGAATCCAAGTTGATATGTCTTGTCAAGGAACACCACAAAGAGCTATACTCCAGTATTTTCTGTTGATATACTTCACATTTTAAGATGAGATATACTTTTATTTTTGAGTATTTGGGCATATTGCCTACACTTGGACTGCAAAGAATCTATCACATTTCTTTGACCTGGGATTTGCTGAGGGACTTATGTTTGATTTATCCAATGAATTGTTAAGATGGATTGTTACACTTTGCTGGGAACTTAGTGCTTTAACATGAGGTAATTCCAATCTCTTTGATACTTGACATAAAATGTCTATATTATTCTCACTGTTTTGTGGTGTAGAGAGTTCTGTTGCTCTTTGCACTTACAGACAGCTGGGTAATCAGCCATGCGACCCTATATATCATGAGATTTTGGCCCAAGAGAGAATAAAACCAGCACTGGATTTAAGGCAGTGTGGATCTTGGAGTAGTCTGAAGAAGAGTATAGCAGTTACTTTTTTCTATGATGTTAATGGTCAACACCATTGTATAGCAAAGGTCATTACTTAAACATTTTCTCTTTGACAGTAGAGAACATTTATAAAATCATTTGGCCTCTGTTTTAACTATCTGATATATTTATCAGGTAAATGCATGGTTGTTTCTGCAGTAAGACTCATAGTATCTCATAGGGATTCAAAAATATTACACAATTACCTTGGATTTTGCTGAATCTCCTAGTCACTCTGAAATAAGAATTTCCTTGAGAAAAGTTGAACTGCCAGTTATCATCTAGCTGAAGCAGAAAATAACAAGTATATACATAACAGTCAGACGATAGTAATACACAAGATTCACTGCATCTGAGGTAAACTCTCTGTTAAACTTCAACTTGTTGTAGCCCTGAGATGTTTTAACACCCTAGCCGAAAAAATGTCATGTGAATTAATCCTAGCCAGAGTGTGTTTGGCTTTCGCCACCCATTTTAAATGAATTTTGCTATGCCCTTTTTCGAGGTTAGTATACTGTGCCTGTGTCTAACAGTGACACAGAAGTGATACCCGGGGTAAACCTATGATCTCCCATCCACTCATCAAGATTCCTCTTGAAGAGAGTCAATGAGGGACTCTGCCTAACCTGGACTGGGATTTTATTCCAGAGTGAAGGGAGCCTCTGGGTTATGAATCTGTCCCTCCAGCATGTCCTATTTATTTCAGTGCTGAGGTTCAAGTCTCTCCAGCGCGTAGCTCGATGGGATTTGGATATTCTGAGGTGCAGCATGTCCATTAATTCCGGGTTGGACATGGCTTTATACATCAGGCACAGATCGCCTCTGAGCAGGCGGTATGCCACTGAGTAGAGCTGGAGGTTCTTTAACCGGGCAGCATATGGCATCTGTTTGAGCCCTTTGATCCTCTTGGTGAGGTACTTTTGGGGTCTTTCCAGTTGCTGCAGGTGTTTGGTAAGGTACATCCTAAAAGGGGCATTGTACTCAATTATGGGCCTGATGAGGGATGAGTAAAGAGGTACGATGACCTCCCCTGATCTAGATGTGAATCCCTTCATGATTAGGTGGGCTATATAAAATGTTTTTCTAACCACTTTGGCCACGTGGTTTTCAAATGAGAGATTGCTATCAACTTGGGTCCCCAGGTCCCTAATTACTTCTTCCATACTTAATGGATTACCACCTGTGTGGTAATTTGTAAGCACTTTGTTTTTGCCAAAGGGGATGACTATACACTTTTTGGCGTTTAGCTTGAGGCCATGGCTGTGGCTCCAGTTGTCTGTTTCTATGAGGCCCTTTTGTAGGATGCTTGTGTCGGCTGGAGAGTCGATTATGGCACCTAGTTTGCAGTCATCTGCGAACTTAGTCAGCCACATTCCTTCCATGTTGGCCTGTACCTCCGAGAAATATATACCGAACAAGGGAGGTCCCAGGACTGAGCCTTGTGGGATGTCACTTGTAACTGGTTTGGAGTCTGACATGGCTCCAGCAATTCTAACCATGTGGATTCTGTCCTTGAGCCAGTTTGCAACCCATCTAGTGACATAGGGGTTTATATTTAAGCTGGTGAGCTTATCTATAATGACCGAGTGGGGTATTGTATCGAAGGCTTTTGCGAGGTCCAGGTAGGCTGTGTGGACCACCTTCCCCTCGTCAATGGCCTTGGTGACTGTTTCAAAGAAATTAACCAGGTTTAAGAGGCAGGCTCTGCCCTTAACAAAGCCGAACTGTGTAGGATCCAGTGTCTGTAGGTCCCCAATATCTTTATTTATGAGGACCATGATGATCCTTTCCATAGCTTTGCAGACCAAGCTAGTCAGGCTTATGGGGCAATAGTTTCCAGGATCTGTTGAGGCACCACCTTTGTGGAGAGGGACCACTGTTGCTGTACGCCACTCTTTGGGTACATATCCTGTAGTAAGGCTGAGATTGAACAGTAGTTTTATGTTTGGGTTTAGCTCTTCTTAGAGTTCATGTAGGACGCAGCCTGGGACACCGTCTGGTCCCATTGATGCTGTGTTTTTTGCTTTGGAGAGGGCGGCTCTTACTTGAGCATCTGAGCTGTCAGGGGGCAGCACTCTGCTGGAATAGATATTTGCCTTTTTGTTGGGGAGGGGGGGAGAAGTTTGCGCTGAACCTGTCAGCTAGGATGTTGGCAATGTCTGTGGGTTCAGTGTATTTTTTGTCATTTTGGACTAATTCTGAGCATATCTGGGAATTCCCACCCAGGTTCCTAACATAACTAAAGAAAGCCTTGTGATTATCCTTAGTGTCCTGTGCAATTTTTCTCTCGAAGCTGGCCTTAGATGATTTTATGAGTGCCCGTAGTTTTTTGCTAATACTGATCAGAGATGCCTTCCCTTTTTGGGATTTTGCTCTATCATGTAGTAGCTTCCTCCTTCTATTGTATAGTTTGTTTATGGCTGAGGTCCACCAGACAGGACGCCTGCCTTTGGAGGATTGGGTCTTGGTTTTATTTGGGATTGCATGATCCATGCATCCCTGAAGGTGTTCATAGAATGCGTTTATAAAGGATTCTGCAGTCTGGGCCGTATGTTCCACAGGCCCGGGGGCTTTGAAGGATTCCACCTCGGTTTTGAGGAGTGTGAAATTTGCTTTAGAGAAGTTTTTCACTGTGGTTTTCTGGGCAGGGGGTGGGGTCGGGATGTGAATATCCAGTGAGATTAGTTTATGGTCTGATCTTACCAGTGAGGGATACACTTCTGGTCTGGAGCATTGAGCCCCCATGTTGGTGATGATCAGGTCCAGTATGTTTTCCCCTCTTGTGGGAGTGGTAACAAGTTGTTCCATAGCATTTGAGTTTATAAATTCTAGGAACCTTTGGGCTAGGGTGTTGGAGCTAGAGTAATGCTCCCAGTCTATGTTTGGGTAGTTGAAGTCGCCCAATATAATGGTGTTTGGAGAGACCTTCATATTTTCCAGTGATCTCAGGAAGGCCGAGTGGGGTTCCTGGGATTGGGAGGGTGGTCTGTAGCAGGCTATAAACTGGATGGCAGTTTTACCCACTGTTAGTTTCACATGGATAGTCTCTGATGCTTCGTGCTGTGCCACCAACCTGTAGGTGTGGGTATCTTTGACGGATATTGATACTCCCCCTCCTTTTGTGGTTTGGTCCAAGTTTTGGGGCCAAAAAGCATGGTATGAGGTATAACCTGGTAGTGCTGGGGTGCTCTTGGGAGCCTTGAACCAGGTTTATGTTACTGCACAGATATCGATGTTCTCCATGCTAAGGAGAGTTTCGAGTGCATGCATCTTGAGGTTTAAACTTCTGGCATTAAGTAGCATTACTCTTAGTTTCTTATCCCTTGTGATACCTATGGAGGTGGGTTTGTCTTTTGAGCCTTGCCTAAAAAAGGCACTATGGGGGTGGCAAGAGCCTTTGCCAATTTTCCGAAAGCCCAGGGGTGACAGGTGCAAGCCATCCCTAGCGAAGCATCGTGGCTTGTCAAGCATGTCATCCCAGGCTGACAGGCATTGGATCCCCTTTGAATGACACCAATACTTAAGCCAATTGTTGAAATTGATCATCTTGTCTTCATATTGTGGCATCATTCTTTGTGATGGTAAAATTCTACTCAAGGTCAGGGTCATACCGGCCTGGGCTACATGCTCAGAGAGCTCCTCTATGTCTCTTTTCATGTAGTCCAGGGAGGTATGTCTCAGGTCATTCACACCAGCATGGACAATGACTGAGTCATATTTGTTCTTGCCTTGGAGTGACCTGAGTGCTTGTGTTATGTGGCGGATCCTAGCGCCCGACAGGCAGCTCACCATGACCTTCTTCTTGTTCAGCGTGGTGAGCGGGATGTCAGTGTGCCTGACGATAGAGTCACCTATTACAAGTGTATCAGGTGTGTTGTTTAGCCTTAAGGGCTGTGACTGTTCAACACACTGGCTTTGTGAGCTATGTGTTGCAGGTGTTTTGTTTTGGGGTAGCGGTTGCTTGGGTGTCTGCTTTGGAGGTCTCTGCTGCTTAGGCAGATTTTTATTTAGAGCCTCAGAGTATGTTTTTGTGTGTTTATGTGTTTGGTTTGCTGTCATGGTAGGTCTATGTGAGACTGGAATTGTAGTGAGTGTGGTTTCCTTCTCCTCCTGACTGGTTACGCCAGTACTGAGTTGAGAGAGCTTAGCCTCCAGTTTGGCTATATGGTTGTATCTCTCACATGTGTTGGAATTTGTTGGGAGGAGGAGTGGGTTGTCTGTGTACATGAGGCAGTTGTAACATTGCCTCAGCATTCCCAGATTCACCAGCTGGACCAGAGAGGAGATTGACAACTGACCTTTGGACATGCTAGAATAGTATTGGGAATTCCTTTATAATTGAAAAAAAGGGCCAATGGGGAACAAGGTACTCAATGGTAGTTTGTGAGGGTGTAGTGCTTTTAATTTTTTAGTGCTGACTTATATAATTGCTTTAGTGAGCAAGTGCCAGGCTTTAAAGTAGGCATAGGGTGTTTATTATGAGAACTAGATCAGTTCTAAGGGAAAAAGTGAAGAGCAGACTTTGTGGAGCCGAGAATGGTTTAAACCCAATTAAGCGGAGCTGCCCAATGCTGCGCTATGCGCAAAATCCTGCAAAGCCGCGCCAAAGCGGGTTTTATACAGGGAGACTTGAAAGAGGTAGAAATTGGCCCAAAACTGCCAATAGACTACCAGATTCTTGTGCTGGGAACACTCCTCCAGGGATAGATAGGCTGCTCTAAGCTCCCCACTGCCACTGGTGAACAAAGAAGCCTCCCTTTATCCAAGAAAGGAAATGGGCAACACAGGAACTTTCCAAAAGTCCAGAATACAGCAAAGCCTGTATTTGGACTACTCTAGGTGAGGAAAGATGGGAAACAAGGATAATTTTTTTTTTTTCTTTTTTGCAACAAACAGCAGGAAAATGCAATAAATATGTAACACAGGCTAGCGCATTTGAGTGTATAGCCTCAACAGGTAAATGCAACAAACTGGACAAACTTTAAACGTGCAGGTGCAAAAACAACTTTAAACAGTTTAAAACAGTTCAAGAAGCAGAAATACTTGCAGTTTAGCTAGATCAGACAGTGGTCGAGGTAGTAGCAGGAAAAAAAACACTTTTATCAGGTTAGCAGTCGCTCTTTTAGCCTCTCTGCTGCTAGCACCACTCTGCAGGACCACGAGGAGCTTGTCTGAGTAGTAACAAGTGCAAAAACCGCGCCAAAGTGGGTTTTATACAGGGGGACTTGAAAGAGCTAGAAATTGGCCCAAAACTGCCAATAGACTACCAGATTCTTGTGCTGGGAACACTCCTCCAGGGATAGATAGGCTGCTCTAAGCTCCCCACTGCCACTGGTGAACAAAGAAGCCTCCCTTTATCCAAGAAAGGAAATGGGCAACACAGGAACTTTCCAAAAGTCCAGAATACAGCAAAGCCTATATTTGGACTACTCTAGGTCAGGAAAGATGAGAAACAAGGATAATTATTTTGTTTTTTTTATTTTTTGCAACAAACAGCAGGAAAATGCAATAAATATGTAACACAGGGTAGTGCACTTGAGTGTGTAGCCTCAACAGGTAAATGCAACAAACAGGACAAACTTTAAAAGTGCAGGTGCAAAAACAACTTTAAACAGTTTAAAACAGTTCAAGTTAAAAGAACCATTGCTCAAACTACTACTGGAACTGTCTACTGAACTGGAACTGGGTATCTTTCTTCCACATTGCCCATGTTTCTGTCTGCAAATACTGATACTTTATAACTTTGTGTCTCTCTGTACATAAGACACTGTAGTCACTGGGTGTGGAAATTTCAATGATCAATGCTACTTTTGTCTTCTTTTCATGAACTACTATATATTTTTTTCTTGCATCTATT
Organism: Protopterus annectens; assembly: GCF_019279795.1. Lineage (NCBI taxonomy): Eukaryota > Metazoa > Chordata > Ceratodontiformes > Protopteridae > Protopterus > Protopterus annectens. The sequence goes on from NC_056742.1 coordinate 326,672,147, forward strand.
TTTTGAACTGTTGGTAATGAATGATCCCACTTCATAATTTTCTATGATGCTTTGTGGCTCATATTTCCAATGTTTTTCAGCTACCTCAATATTATGTTTGCACAATCCCCAGTGCAACAGTCTTGCCACATTATTATGTCTTTCAGTATACAGTACTTCTGCCATTAGTATATCACAACCAGCAACAAGTTGTGCGACTGTTTCCAATTCTGTTTTACAAAACCTGTATTTGCCCATTTCTTCTTTATGTTCAATGGACTTCGAAAATCAATGTGTACATAATCCACTATCTTAGGTCACAAATATTAACCTTTCATCTTTTGGCTTAACTTCACTTCTCCTTAACCATTCCTGCATTCACTCCTGATCAACATGAGTTTGTTCCTAGAGTTTTCTACACATATAACTACATTTATGCATTTTCCACATTTCTTGTCTTCTCATCTAATCCTTCACCTTATATTCTTTCTTTTGTTTTTTGGCACATTCAGTTGCTGCCTGATTTTTATCTTCTTCTGGTTTGATTTCCATTCCCACTAGATGCCGATATGCTTCTGCTAAACTAAGCAGGGAAGTCATCTTAGATTTATTCTCCTCATGTTTCAAAACTTTCCCTATGTTTGTTTTTTTTTTTGAGGTCAGCAGATATGTATGGAGTCCTATGACTACAGATCTATACATGTAATCAGTTTTGAAGAGGCCCGTACCTTCTTCAGAACAGGGAATATATAATCTTGGGAGGCAGTGATTTTTATAAATCATTTAGTGAGCATGAAGCATCCTTCTTGTTTTCCTGTCCAATCCATCCAACACCTTTTGGGGCCAATAAATCACTCCAAAACTGTATGTTAGGAGAGGAAAAGAAAATTGGATTATAGCTTGGACTTTGTTCCTAGATGTTGGTACTGTTTTCAGTATTAATTTATGTCTTCTGAAAAATTCCTTACTAAGTTTTATTCACATTTGTTCATGTTTTATTCTTGATCCTTCAATTCCCAAATATTTATACACTCCCTCTTGCTCAAGTTCTTTTCTATCACATTCCTGTCCCAAGCTGGTGCTGCAGATTCCCTGCTTTAAAGGTTGCTTTTATACATTTATCAAGACCAAATTACATTCTTATATCATCTGAAAAAGTTTTGACCACTTGCAAGTGTGCTTTCAGTTCCTCGACTGAAGAGCTACACAGTTTTAAATAATTTACTAAAAGAAGATGCAAAGTCTTTACACTTTGCTGCTTTCTGGAGACAAATTGCAGCCATGACCTAATCTGTTAAGTAGACAACTTAATGGGTTAAGGGTATGTGATACGAATATGATATGAAAGAGGGGTACATTGAGTGGGAGTGATTATTTGACTGTTGCCTCACTATATCTCAACATTCTTTTTATTTTCTTTAATTCTTCCTTGACATGTGAAGTAATGCTACATTCTGGAAGTGTCAGCAGGCATGAAAGATGATGCTGTGTTCCAGAACAGTTTAGTGATTTTAGCAAAGTCACTACATTTGATTACAAAATATGTCTTGTATGTATATGTGTGCTGGAGTATTCCAGTAAAGTACTAAAACTTGCAAAGTTATTAGAATATTCCAGTGTAACACTTGAAAATTTCAAAATCATTGTATTTGGCAAGAATTGCTGCTCCTTCTGGGGTGGGTGGCCAACACCACAGAATGATCTAGCTCTAGCTTACAATGGAAAGTACTAATTCTCATGACTTGTGGTAAACAACTTGGTCATATATAGCTGGGGCTCCCTGCACTAAGGCAGAAGCCTCACCTGTGGAGTGGACGCACTGCGCAGGACTGTTTTCCCGATGAAGACTCCTGCCTGACTGCAATGGGGCTTCCCAGTCAAGACTGAAGACAGGATGAAGCTTTCTCTTTATCGGTGATGTCTACCTTTTTCTGTAAATGTATTGTCTAATTTCATATTTTAGTAAAATAGAGTTTACTTAGTTTTCTGAGTTAGTGTGATTTACTGTTCAGTTACATAAAGTTTATTTAGTTTTCTGTTTAGTGACAGAAATAAAGTTTGTTACTAAATAATTTCTTTAGTGTGAAGTGAATTATTTCGAAACCTGCTCATTAGGCAATACAGGGCAAGACAATATAGCAGCGGTGACAGAGAGTCACCCTGGAATATCCCCCTTTGAATGTTTACCCTGTAATAATAATTTGCCCTTTATCATGGCTTAACTGCAAAGTGGTTTTCCACTGTTTCATGATTGCTGTAATGTAATCAATGAGTGTACGGTATAAAGCATTCTTTTCTCCGTGAATGTAGGATATTGTCGAATGCTTTTTATAGTCTATCCATGCCATACTTAGATTCTTCCCCTTTTCACAGTTCTCCATTATGACTTTATTTAACAACAAATGATCCTTTCTTCAATTGACTTTCTTTTATTACCCCTTTGTTCTATTGCCATAATTGAGTTTTCCTCTAAATGACTATAAACTCTGTCAATGTCAATTCTAGTGTATATTTTATACATCGGTGGGAGGCAAGTTACTGATCTATAGTTTTTAGGATAGCTTGCAGGGTCACTCAAGTAAGAGTATTGTTTTTCTTAGTGTTAACATGCTGGTATCTGATCAGGGTGCACATATAAATAGTTCTTACTCATGGCTAAATCTTCATGTAAAGATGTCAATACTTTTAGCCAGAAGTTGAGTACTGCATCTGGGCCTGGGGTTTTCCAATTAAGAGCTTTTCTTAACTTTGTTTCAATCTTGCTGGCTATTACTTCAAGCATTTTCGACTTGTTATTCTTTATTTTACTTTTTCTATCCATTTAGCATCTTAGTTATGTTCCACAGGATCTTCATAGATATTTCTCCAAAATATATCTTGGCGGTGTTTCAATTCCTTTTGCCTTGTTTCCCAATTCTATTTAAAACTTTTTAGGTCATCAGTAAATTGCTTATTTTGTATTTATATGCATATCTTCTAAGTTTTAATGTCTGCGCTGATATGTTTATATTATTTACAATAGTGAGCAATAGATCCTGATCTGTTCTGTTACTGTGCATTGTTTTTATCACATCTATCTTTCTGAGTATTTTTGCTGATCTGTTCTCTCTTCTACACTCTTCTAACAGTGACACTTCTTGTCTTAATTGCTTTATAGTTTATTTATTTCATACCTCCATGATAGCATTTGATTTCTCCCTTTCCTTTCCCTTACTACCCTGTGTTTTTGTGGCCAGACTGTATCTGTTATTAATTTAGCTGGACAGTAATATATCCTATTTACTTCTGTTATGTCACCCAAATCTCTACAGACAGTCCTAATTACTGTATTCATTTGTTTTATCAGACTTCTAACCTTTTGGATTTTATTGACGTTCTGTAGTCTATTACTTTTATTGATCTTAATATGCCTGCCTATTTCTATTAAACCAAGCAACTCTTCTCTTAGATCATTTTCTTCCAAACTGAAGGCACATTCTTTGTTTTCCATTTCCTGCAGACATTCTATAGAAAGTTCCAGAGCATATTTCTGTGCCACATTATTTTCAGTTTCATCCTGTGTCATCTTTTGCTCTTTCATATAGGAGCTCACTGGCCTATCTCTCCATAATACTGACTGCATCAGAGTTGCCACAGTTTCCTGCTCCTTCTCTTTCTGTGCAACTCCAATTGAACATTTGTACTGGTTTCCTATGAAAGGCTCCAAAGTATCTTCATATGGCAAATGATCAGATGTTTCCCATTCCACTGGTTTCTCCTTAATTTGGGGATCCATTGCTCTATCCTGCTGTGATGTTATCTGAGTTAGATTTTCTACATTAAATCCTTCACTTTGCAGGTAATCCATAACCTCAGTTTCTATTTCTTTAACTTCTCCTTTACTTATCCTCTTTTCTACTTTTCCACTGTGTTTTCTTATTTTTTTTTATTGTAAAATCTTCCATATCCAGATGCCTTTGCTTGTATTTCTCTTCAAATATCTGTGGTGCTGCTCTTTTTGCATTGATTAGTTTTGCTTTCTCCTTTGCATAAAAATTGCACCATATTAAATATATTCTTCTTTCCCATAGCCATATTTATTCTTCAGATGTCTCCTGCTCCTCGTTTCACCTTTCTTTGGAGACTCGCTGTTGCATCATGCTGTGATGTAACCTGTGTTAGATTTTCTGCACTAAATCCTTTATTTTGCAAGTATTCCATAAGTTCAACTTCTGTAATTTTAACTTCTACTTTACTAATCTTGGGTTTTATGTTCTCTCTTTGTGATCTTATTTTTTATTGTGAATTTTTCCATATTTGGATGCCTTTGCCTGTATTTCTCTTCGAATATCTTTGGGGCTGCCTTTTTGGTGTTGATTAATTTAGCTTTGTCCTTTGCATAAATATTGCACAATATCAGATCTCTCTTTCTTTCCCATGCCCATATTTCATTTTTATACCTTTCAAAAGTTTCTAGATTTTTGTTCTTTATATTTTTGCACTTCCTCAGTTGCTTCTTTTTCTGAACATCCCAGGGGTTCTTGGTCTGTATAAGGTTTTCACAAATCTGTTTTATTAATGAACACAAATTTTTATTTGAAGCTTCTTACAGTGTTTCTTGTGAAAGTATTTTCTTTCCTCTAATTTCTCTCTTAATCTTTTTGTATATATCCTAAACTGGGAATTCTTGGCTTCTTGCATAATAGTAACCGTACATAATTTCTTTCTTATCCTCAATTGTCCACTCTATCACTTTTATGGCTCTTTTTGGCCTATCAGTTTTTGTGATTTTTGTAGACTGCTACTTCTTTCTACAACAGGGGAGCCATCCTCCCCCTGGGCTGGGTCTATATTAGAACATCGAAGTTTCAGAACTTCGAATGTTCTAATATCGACCCCTATTCAACAAAAGCTAAAAACATCAAAAATTCAGAACAGTGATTTTTTTCCTAGAGAAAAAAAATTGCTGTTCCAAAACACATACACACAACACAGGCACACCAAACAAACAGCAATCCACACACATACACCTAAAATCTTACATCTAACCCTACACTAAACTGTACATACACCACTATCTATCCACTTAACCCAAACCCTAACCCTAAGGTCCGTCACTATTGCACACACACCTCACCCGCACCCTAACCCTATCTCACATAACCTGCCCTACCCCTCACGTCCACACAATCGCACACTTACCTGAACCTGACCTGTAACTTTCCACCACAGTGCTGAAAATAGCGAAGTGACAGGAACAGACAACCAAATTCTTTCTCTAGGAAAGAATTTGATTTTCTATAACTTCGCTATTTTCAGCTTTCGTTGAATAGGGGTTGATATTAGAACATTCAAAGTTCTGAAACTTCAATGTTCTAATATAGACCCCCCTGGGCCTGGCCCCATTGTAGGAATGTTTCCGTATTTTGAGGATTCTGCACTATCATTTTTTCCAGTCCTGGCACCAGTGCACCTTCCAGGATTGGGCACTTTTTTATCCTGGGTTTTGTGCACTCAGCTATCTTTTTTTTATTTTTTAACCTACTTCTGTCTATGATATATGCTATATAAAATACAGTCTATAGAGCAGTGTCTTCTTGGTGAGATTTTGTGAAAAACAGGGTCCGCCTCATGAAGATATTCACCAAGACCTGAGGATGAATTTTATTACACTATGTGAGTGTGATACTACACACACACTTACACACACACACACACACACACACACACACACACACACACACACACACATACACACGCATGTACTGCTATCATCACTGGCTTAGGATCACCAATCCACTGTCAACTGGACCTATATTCCTTGCTATAATGCAGATCTGGAAGTATCGGAGATCCAGATGCCATGGTGCCATTATAGGAGAGCTGGTGTAAGTTGTTCATTGTCACCCTGCTTTGCCTGGTTCTACCAGCACTCCAGCCAGCAATCACACTTGAACCTTCAGGGAAATACTCAGGGCTTTATTTCTCTTCAGCACACAACTGGGCATATCCTTTATAGATTAGTGTCTTTCTGTACAATTGTACCGTTTATTCACTTTTATTCTGCTAAAGTGGTATCCTGGACTGACTCTCATAGCTGTTTTTGACAATCCACTGCATCTATGATAATTAGTTTTAATCCCTGGAAATATGTACATAATATGACATTGTTGTGATGCCAAAAATTAATCTAAGCAATCCGCAAAGAAGTGAAGCCTTCTAATGCTAACTTCTCAGTAGCAAGTAGGCAACATACATAGAGTAGTGAGTTTGTGTTTACTGTGAAGTAAAGGACATACATTATTTCAAAAATCTGCAACACTTTTTAAAGCAAGTTGAATTAAGAGAACTCAAAAATTAAACTGCACAAAGAATTAGAAAGGTCGCATTCACCAAAGACATGATCATATAATTTCAGAAATAATCAAATGTTATAAAAAAGTCTGATTAACATTCAACGTTTTCCAGAATTTTGGTTGTACATCAATCAAGCTGTACAGATAATCAAGTGCCCAGTATGGTACACACATCCATGTACAAATAAAACACACACACTCATGCATGCATAGACAGCACATATGCACACACACATATGCATAGATGTACAGATACACACATATGCACACAATTATACATGCATACACACACACACACACACACACACACACACACACACACACACACACACACACACACACACACACACACACACACACACACACACACACACACACACACACACACACACACACACACACACACACACACACACACAAAACTTGATATATAGACAGTATGCTAGGAATTTCCTCAGATAAACAAATATCCAGCTAAAGAAATTAAGCTTTGGTTTACTTTTTGTAGTAAATATAAATCTTATGCAAAGTCAAGCATATCTAGCCAGCTAAGATAGTTCAATATTAATTTTAAAAAAAATGTAAAACACATCCAAGTTAAGCACCAGAACAGATCGTACATTCCTCATAAGTCCCATTGATAAACAGCAGTCAAGAACAATCTGCAAACAGAAATCTGCAGTTTCAGAATTTTAAGACCTAAAACAATTTCCTCCACTTTATATCCAAACTCGCTTTTTAACAGGATACTGCACAAAAAAAATCTTCCACTATGATAATAAAGACATAAATAAAACAAAGAACTGGGACATTAGGAAAAGATTAAACCTGATCAGCATCATGAATTCATTATTCAAGTATGTGAGATGTAAATCAATGACAGAAATTCTCTATGAAGAGTTGTTGTTTCTTTTGGCTTTTCCCAGTTAGGGGTCGCCACAGCGGAACTCCAGTCAGCTAATGATTGGCAGTTGATTTTTACGTGCCGAGTTGCCAACCCTGATGCACAACCTTCAACGAAGGTACGCCCATTCACGCATGTCTCCACGCAGAAGACGCTCTAGCTGAGAGTCGAACCGGACAGTGTCTTACTGTGAGGCGACTCTGTGAAGAGTATGCATATATATTCAATGACATATAAAGCTGAATAATTTCCAGTGTATTTCAATCATGATGTAACAACATTTGGAAAAATTAACAGAGAGCATGACACCTCATCATTTAAATAAAGATGTTTTTGTTCAAAACATAGAAAAATATGAAATTAGCATACATAAATTAAAATTAAGTTTTTTTTAAAAAAGTCATCTTTCCAAATCAAAATAAGGTTAAGGGAATTAGGAATGCATATCCATTATATTCTTTATGGTAAATATGACCATTTTAGAAAGAGGTGCAGAACCAATTCACAAAAATAAGTGACCTTTAATAAAAACATGTGATATTAATCAATTTGCTAATAAAAACAAAATTACTGAGACTGAATTTTATCAGATAGCATAAGAACAGATAATGATTACCACAAGTGCAGATAACTGTTTATAAACCTTTGTAAGCTCCATTGACAAATGTTAACCTTGAGTGACAGACTATTTACAAATGATTTCAGTTTCAGTACCTGTAGACTAAGGGGCAGCAATGGACATTCTTAACTAAACAAGTCTATTCTTTTTATTTCCAAAACACTTTTAAAATCTGGGTGTAAAATTCTTCTCCTACCACCATAAAGTACTATTAACAGCAAGCAGACTTTTTGAGCAAATGAGTAAATTAAACAGCAATAAAATGAAGTCTGAGATATGAGAAGTCAAAAAGAAATGGAAGGGAGGTCTCTGTTAGGTTGCACAACAAAAAAAAAAAAAAAATCTAAAGACTAATCAAGATACCGATTTCATTAACCAATAACCTGAGACAAAATCAGTCACAAGATGTCTATGCTAGTATAGTTAATGTCATAGTAATATTCAGAAACATCAACATTAAATTGCATACAGATATCATAGTAAAGCCTATATGCTGACTACACAGGATAATGACTTTTATTTCAGGAACAAGGTAGAAATGAAGAGGTTGATATTATTAAAAAAAGCAATCAGAAAATACATAGAGTAACGCTTCAGTGAAGCTCCAGAATCCAGAAAGATGCCAGGATCTGGGTTAACTGAAGGATGCCAGATATATAATGATTTCTAGAAAGGCACATCTAATGCTTAACTGATGATGTAACTCTTGATATGAGTAGTAATGAAGATTTCAAGAGTGTTGTCTAGGTTTTAGAGGGCAGAGATAATGTAAGACGTTTCAGTGATGATATAATAATATTTTAAAATACTCGATGAGAACATGATATGTGTTTGAGAAAAGTATTTCAAAGACTAAAATACAGTGATTTTTACACAATGAAATATACGAGTTAAAATATATAATTTAGAATTCTGTGGATGTATTTTCTCATGAAGAAGCACCACACAACACACACATTTAAGGCTGAAATAATTAAGAATGTGTAACTACCAGTTTCTGATGTTGGGATCACTTTCATATGTATCTTAACGGCTGCAAATTCACATGCTTGAGAGATCATCAACCACTTTGAGGGATACCCAAGATCCCAATCATCTGCAAAAATAGCACAGTAGTGTTCTTCTGTACAGTGTCATCATGATGTAATCTGCTTCTGTACATAGTTAAAATGTTTGATTTCATGTAATGTTTCTTTCAATTCTTAATACATACATATTGCATCATATATGAACTATTTTGTGATTACTACACAGGCTCAGACTTGTGCAAGAAACATCCAAAATAAGCAAAGCTGATAGATGAGAATGCAATTTTAGATAAATGCAGCTACCTCAGCAATATTGGAAAGCCCACTATAATATGCAATGCAATGCATGCTCCAACAAGAATGTGCAACAGAAATTGACTGCTCCTCAAGAAAAGAACATGTGCTAATTTGGCACAACAACATCAGATGAACGTTTTGGATGAATAACTTAGAATAGTGACTGGGTTTTAAGTAGCACTTAATAGCAGTAATTGCTCTTAAGCTGTTGTGAACTTGTCTTTTAATATAAGATTGAAGTAGAGTTTCTCACAGTGTCCAACTAACTCATAAAACAGCTGATAGTAATGTTATCAATTCGCAGACTAATGCAAGAGTTTTTTTTTTTTTGTTGATACTACAGCTGTTTATTCATCAAGACTCACTCTGTATTCAACTACTAAATAAGGTGTAACTGTAAGACTCTCATGTATAAATTGAATCAAAGGTTATATGAAGTAAAACTGAAATATGGACATTTGTGCAAATCAAAGTTACATATAAAATTATCTTTATATATATATATATATATATATATATATATATATATTCAACAGAACAGCAAAAACACAGATTAAAGCATCTACTTAGCAGAAAAAAATAAGTTGGAAAGCATGGACAGTGCAATTGATATGGACTAAATATAAGGTGCTGTCATTTTGTAATTCATTTGATATTTCAGGTGCAGCTGAGGGCTAATTTATAAAGTCAATTTATCATCTATGAATTGTCTGTTATGCAAACTAGGTGTTATATATATATGATAACTGCATTTGTTCTCAAGTCTAATCTGCTTTAATTAGCAACCAACTGAGTGCATCAAGACAAAAAATGAGTGAGCTCAAAGTGTAGAACACAGTTATAATAAGAGGGTCAGAAAAAGACTCTAGATAAAAGAATTGCTATAGATTTAACAAGAAAAAAACAACATTCATAGTATCTTACCTACACAAAGTGTTAACAGTATAATAAATGCAACTGACAAAACAGTAAGAAATGGTGAACAAATTGAAAGTGATGAAGAAAAACAAGGAACTCTTGGCTAAAAATATAAGACAAAAATACAAGTCATATGGAAATTAAGCATAATTTAATAATTTTTATATTCAGGAAAATAGGAAAACTACATTATTATCAAGAAAAAAATTAGTAAGTGAGAAGAGTGGAATAAAATTATATTAAGACGGTCAGGAAAATTTACTCTCAAGATAAGATACTCTCAAGATAAGATAATTATTCCAGATTTAGCAAAATATATGTATTACACACAGCATGCTAAGTGCACAAAAAGTTGAAAATATAATAAATGCAACTATCAAAATAGTAAGAAATTATGTACAAACTGAAAGTGGTGAAAGAAACAAAGGAAACCCATGAGCTATTAATCTAAGACAAAAACAATACAAATCACAAACACGGGACATTAACAACAAGTCTGTGAATGAGGAAAGCGATTTAGTGTAGTAGCTATTACATGGGGAAAAAGTTTGATGAAAAAATGTCAAACTGAGTAACAAAATCCATCACAGCAATTAAATAACCCTTTAAGGATTAAATGATCTCTCAAAAAAGTACAACAAAATTGATATGGGAGAATATTTGTGACTATGGTTTAAGACAGACTGATACCTGGAAATGGATCTTATTCTCTTAAGTGTCAAATTAACAGACAGAAAACAAGTGAGGTAAACTTCACAGTAAAGAAAAGGAAGCATTGTTGGATAGTCTGACTGATGTAAAGATTGCTGATAAATTGATGTTAGCACAGTTATCAATAAACTAAATGGAACTAGATGGTGAAATATGTGAAATAGTAAGAGTTCTGGAACTTGCAAAGGTGCAGAAAAATATAAGGTAGTAGAAAGAAAAGCAGAAGGAGCAAATCAGAAATAGAAGGGGAAAATAAAGAAAAAACACAAATCCCAAGATTATAAACTGTATGAATCAGCATAATCAAAAAGAAAGAATGGACAGGATACAAACAAAAAACTGAAAGAAATTAAATGTAGAAAAGAATAAGAAACAGAACTTAAATCATATATGCGGAATCATTAAATTAGTTAGTACAACTAGGTATTGATGTATTCTTGATAAGATGGATAGCTGCATGGCTTACAAATAGGACATGGCAAGCATCATACAGCAACTGGAGAGGTGAAATCCTTAGTTACAGTTAGAGTGTCCCACAGGGCTCTGTCCTAGGCCCTTATTTGTTTAGATTGTATCTTTCAGACCTAACCTTTTCATCTGAGGTGTTCTATAGTCTATATGTAGATGACCTGAAATTGAGCAAACTGATTACATGTGTTACAGATAAGGCATGTCTGCAAAATAACTTGAATAAATCGACCATTTGGGCACAGAAGAATAACATGCTGATAAATACATCAAAAACTAAGCATATGAGATTTGGGAGACATAAATTGAAAGGTGAATATTTAATACAGCACTCAGTGATTGAAACTGCAGACTCATTTAAGGACCTGGGTATATGGGTAGATTCAGCTATGAGTTTTTCTAACCATATCAACCATTTGGTTAATGATAGTTTTACAACTATAGGTTGTATCAAAAGATTTATAAAGTCTAGGAAACCAAAAATAATGAAGTCATTTTTGTTAGTTATAGTAGACCAAAACTTGAGTATCGAACAACAATATAGAACCCTTATAAGAAAACAAGCATGAGTAAACTGGAAAGAGTATAAGAGAAATATACCAAGAGTATCAATGGATGTGAAAATGTAAGTTATTATGAAAGACTAAAATATCTGAACTTGTACAGTGTCTCTTAAAGATATTGAAGAGGAGATATTATTCAGGTATATAGAGCATTTAGTGACAACTATCTCTGGGAATATTTGGGGTTAACAAAAAGTACTAGAGAATCATCAGATAACCTATGTAGAAGATTCTATAGGAATGAGAAGTGTACTAATTGGTTCTCTGACAGAGTAGCTGATGTATGGAACAGACTACCAAATTACATTAAAGCAAGTACTAGTTTATTTTTAAAAACAGCCTGGATACTTATTATGGGAACAAGTCATTTGGTATATTGACAAGCTAGAAGGGCATTAATGCCCATCCTTGAAATATTTGTATGTATTTGTATGTCTGTATTAAAATAATGATATGAGCAAGAATATGAAATAATGGAAATAAGTAAGGAAGAAGGAAAACTATATAAATGAAAAAAGGATATTGCGATAGTTTAATAGGTAGAGTAGAGTGGGAGAAGAATGACTGGAGTATAACGGTTGGAAGTAAGGAAAGGAAGAAACACATAATATAAAATGTAAAAATGTGGTAATGAAATGCAAAATTATAGGAAATCAAAAGTAGATATTCACAGCTCTGAAGAAAAAAAAATAAGTATAACTGTGATCTGATATTGTCAATTTTCATTCATTCCTCAACAACTGGGTTTGGGTAAGAACTTTAGATCTGACTTGGCCATTTTTTTTTACAGCTTATGACCACTAGAAAACTCTCAAACACATCCGGTACCCATAATTCTCTATCCCCTAACATGCCTCAGATCTTGTTTGCCACTTTTGCATACAGACGTGGTTACTGTGACCTCTTGAGCTTAGTTTGTTCAATGACAGAGATATGTTTTTTTCTGGGGGGACTATTATCTTAATACTTTTCTTATTTCCTATATAGCTTACTTTATTTACCCCTCTACCTACATGCTAGTGTAATTCTTTGATATAGTGTTGGTACATTTTTTCTTCTACTCCCCTTTTACACTCTTCAACACCATTGCTGGTATCTCATTTCCCTTTTTCTGTTTTTCAAAAAAAAGTTTATCTTTCTGTAAAAAAAAAAAAAAGAAAAAAAAATTCAAAAGAAAAGTCTGATTTTAAAAAGTGCCAGAAGTATGGCCATATGTTGCCTCTTTCTGGTGCACACACACCTGTGTGTTTATTGTCTATGCTCTGAACATCTTCAAAAAGATTGTGTTATTTGTAAGTCATTTAATCCTCTGGCCATAGCTGACCACAAAAACAAACTAATTTTAAAGGCTATGCTTCATACTGTTTTCTCAGAGGCCACATCTGGGGCACTGCCCCCCAAATTGATGTCAAAGGAACATTTAAAAAGGCCTTGGGAATTTGTCAGCCTCTTCCACCCCTTCCTTGGATCCAATGGTGGAGCCTCTATGAAAGAAAGATAAAAAGTCAGATCTGAAACCTGAAAGCCGGCATCAGACACCAGATTGGCTTCTTTCGATCCTGTAATCTCAGATCCAAAGCCGTTACCTTGGATTAGATACTCATCTTCCGTAGGTGCAGTACCCCCTCAGGTTCCATCACCATTCCTGGAGTCTCACCAGCATTTCAGATCCCCCTCTGTGGCCTCATCATCTCACTCTTCCAAAAGTCTGACTGAAGCTGATGTGGATTGAGTGATGAGGAAGTTACTCTCAGTGCAGATTCAGATGGGAGTTTTTCCAGCTCCTACCACTTTGGGTCAGGAAGACTTCACTAGCACTACACCACCAATCTCAGCTACATCTCTGATTTTACCCATGGTTTCAGAGCCCTTGGATCCAAGTTTTCTGACACCATCAGGGTCAGATCCAAAGATCATAGTATCTTTGGCTCTGAGGTCTTCTTTGAGTGTACCGGCTCTGAGTGGGTAGAAGCCAGATGACTCTCAGAACTCAAAGTGTCCCTGTTGGATCCCAGTCTTTGGAGTCGACTCTGAAGTTGTCTGAGCCATCTCTGCCCCTTGGAACCTTGGCATTAGATAGCTCAGCTCTCACCTCTGCCTCAGGTGGACTGGCTTCAGGGCAGGGGGAGCTGATGGGGCAGAAGCATGGCTTCTTGGCTGTCAGCATCCTTCTCCCTTGAGCTTTCTGCCTTCAAAGTAGTAGAGGCAGTGTTTTCTGCTTCTGCAGGACGGACAGTTCCTCCCCATTGGATCTTCCTTCTGGATCCTGTATGTCTCTGTGCCTTGAGCCTCGTCACTTTACTCTGCAAAGACAGCCAGCCCAAAGTCTCAAGGCTACCCAGCAGGGTATTAAAATTTCAACCATGGTCACAATACTCCATCAGCAGCTGGCTGCTTCTTTTCATACCCTATCCCTTATTCTCAACTCTACCCCCCCCCCCTTGGTTTACCTTTGGCTTCACCTGCCTGAAATGATTTTTTTTCTTATAGCATTGTAATACTTCCTTCCTTTTTTATTTTCTCTCCCCTCCTTTCCTCATTCTAGTCATGTTCTGCCATGTCCAGGAGCCTCCTTTGTAATTTACATTAAATTGCAGTTTTTGTCCCCTTCTAGTTCTGAGTAATGATAGTTTTAACTTCATTAATCAGCTGTCTGATAATGTTCATTTCTCGTTTTCTTTCTTTCCAAGTACTGCCCTCTTTCTTTATGCCCTATATACAGGATTCCTAAATATGCTCTGCTTACTTTTGAAATATATTTCCCCAAATTTCCTATGCTTGGTTACAATCTTCTTATGACAATTTACAATCCTGGAACATGTGCATTACTTCTGCCATTTTTCTCCTGACACCTCCAACATCTACTGTCTTCCTTTCTGTCCATCTACTAGACTCATGAGGTTAGGTACCAGCTACATGAGCTTAGGTACCATCTACATCAGGTTAGGTACCATCTACATCATGATAGGTACCATCTATGCAGTATTGACAGGCCCCAGTCACTTCTGACCTTTGATTTATTTGTGATAGAGTACTCTCTGCATGTCCCTTACTGCTTTAATTGTTCTAACAGTATCCTACAATTTCTTTCCATCCTTTCTCCTTTTCCCAGTTCAACCATGTCCATTCTTTCCCCATAACATTTATACATCTTATTTGGTCCTCTGCCTGCCTGTTGTCTTCCATTTCCCATATGTTGCTATCCTCTCTACTTTTGCCAACCCTTTCTGACTGTTCCTTTCTCCTGTCACCTTATCTGTATTCCTTTTCCAGGTCTCCCTGTGTGCCAGGTTCCTTGTCTGTCTCACCTGGCCATCAGCTGCTTGGCTGTCTGTGTTGTGGAACCAACCTTCTCCTCGACAGCTACCTGGCAGGAGGGAACAGGATTTGGAAATTTCAGTTTTACCAAAAGTACTGTCTGACTGTTTCCATTTTTGCTGGCCTAGTAAGACGGCACAGAGTGGAGCTATGGCCAACAGCATTACATATGCTGGCCAAAACACCAAGGCTGTCTTCCAAGGTCCTACTCCCCAGCATGCTAATGATCCTATGTCATAGTGGGCAATGAGATGTGGAGCAGCAAAATGTGCCTGCCTCTGGCCCTAAGATAGTTATAACGCATTGCTTTCCTGCATACCTAACTTGTTAATCTGCCTGAGCTCTGGCCCCCATTAGGACTTAGTAAGAGATCTGTCTACCCAGCCCACATACTCTCCCAAAAGTGGCCATACCTATCTTCCTTGCAACAGTTTTTATTATTCATGCATAATACTACAGATTTTTTAAGATTCACGTATTTTATTTCTAGCCATGAGGTAAACTTTCTAGATATTACAGTAAAGAAAGATGTTGATGGATGTTTTATTACACGATTATATAAGAAAGCTTGTCGTAGAAATAATATATTGTGTAGGGATAGCATGCATCACACACACACACACACACACACACACACACACACACACATATATATATATATATATATATATATATATATATATAGAGGAACATAATTAAAGGTCAAGGGATACAAATTTCGAGGTTAGATAAAGAAGATGGGAAGTTTGAAGAAGATATAAATATTTTTAGAAACGAATTGTTAGAACGGAAGTATAATATAAAAGAAGTGGATGAGTATATTGAAGAAGTAAAGATTTTAAGAAGGACTATAGCTAGGCAATATATGTCTGATGATACTGTGGTTTAAAGATATAAAAGAAATTGTACCGGTTAGGCTCCAAAATAATATTAATAAAATAAGGCAAATAATAAATAAAAATTGGTTTATATTACAGACGGATAGTGAAATACAGGATGTAGAAGGAGAAAAAAACGTGGTTTGGATATAAAACTAAAAAAAATTTAAAGAGGTTATTATGTTATAATAATAATAGGAAATCTATGAAGGGAACATCAAATGAAGGTTTGATACCATGTAAAAACTGCAGTATTTGCAAAGTTTTAGCTGTTGAGTATACATTTATTCATCCCAAAATTCTGAAAAGATATATATTTAGAACTACAGCAAGTTGTACTACTAGAAATTTAATTTATTTAGCAGTGTGCAATGTCTGTAGTTCATTTTATCTGGGTATAACAAAACGTATAAGGGAACATTTATTAGCAATAAAAAATAAAGACATAGAAAGAAGTGCTTTAGCAAAACATATAGCTCAGTTTGATGAAACTCATGAATTTAGTTTTAGAGTAATTGAATGCATTAATTTAGGTCCTAGGTTGGGTGATGTTAGAAACTTTACAGAGCAGAGAGAGCTAAGATGGATAATGGAGCTGCAGGCAGACTGCCCACCAGGACTGAATGATAGGGCTTCTATTAAACCTCATTTAAAAGCATGTCCTGTAAGATGAATTATAATGTGTGTTTATATTATTTTGAAATGTATACGCATTTATATTTAATTGTTAGAGTTTAAATAATTGTAAGTTTGAATAATTGTAAGATTGAATTGTTTAATTGATTATTTAAATGTAGGGCTATATAAAGGAAGTGATGTGTGAGATTGTCATGGTCTGATGAAGCATCCTGTCTGATGCGAAAGCCCTAACCAATTAAACCTTTGATTTTATTTCGTTCTGCCTGTTTCTTCGCTACATTTTTGCTGTTGATACTTATCTTCCCTGCCAACTCCAGTATAAGTTCAAGACTCTAACTGAGCCTTAGTCATCTGGCCATAATCATGGTATTACCCCTCTATGCCACAGGGATGACTTGGTCCAATTGTACTGTTACTGGGTCTGCATACAGCAGCAGTTGATACTGGAATTTTATAGGCACTTGCTATCACATGTGCATTATTTAATAAGCTTCATATTCATTTATTGAGGCTTTGCTGACTACTTATCATCATACATATTCCATAAATGAATAAATGTAAAATGTTTTACTTATGCAAATTAACTTCTGCAAAGGGAGCTGTAAGTTGTTTACTATAATATACATATATTCATCTTTGGAATGTTTATGAATGTTTTTAATTCTGTATATAATTTTACATTATTTGCTTTGTTTATTTTATGATGCAGCTTCCAGATTTCCTCTCCATGCATTCGCAAAAAATGGGCCCTGTCCAGCTAAACTACTGTAGTTAAAAACTGTATATAAACAAATGCCTTCTACAGTCTGAAATCCAGAGAACATGCATTCTTCTACCACAGCTGATCTGCACTGACCCAGGCAAGTGGTGTGGAGTATAGTACACTGTTTAAAATAACGTAAAATCAATTTATTACTGTCTGCAGGTTTGATCAGCACCTTCAAATTATATGTTTTATGGTATGTTCAAGTTATCTATTCAGAACAAATTTCCAGGCACTCTCAATAAAAATCAGATGTGCACAATGAACATTACACATTTAACAGATTAAATGGATAAAATAAAATAAAAAAAATTCTAGATTTCAATCTCTCTTATACTGCTTCACTGAATTCTAAACTAACAATGTATTTCTCTAGTGATTTTCACCATCTTTTTTGACCCAAATCATTTAAGAAATGACAATGCAGATTACTTACCATTAACCTTTTTATGCCTTCTAATAACCTCTTATTCCTTCTCCTCTGATATACTTCTAAGACATATTTAGAATACTGTTTATATCTTCCTCTGTTATATTGTACCAGTAAGCTTTGTGTAGGACAGCTCCTAGTTCTTAACATTATAAGCCATCAGACAATCTGATAAATAACAAAATGCACCTTCCGAGTTTGTTTTAGGTTTCTTGGAATATTGTGGCATGAGACATCTAAACTTACTGGGGTTACTATGTACACACCCCAGTTCTCTGAAATATATATGCACAGTCATGTGGCTTCGTTAAATTGTATACTGAACCTTATAAAACCTTGATGTAGAATACATAGAATACATTTCTGCAGTCGTAATATGAATGCATCAGTTTACACTGGCCAGATGCTATTAAACAGGCAGGAATATTAAAGTCCAAAATGACTAGTCAGTCACTGTCCCATATCTTTTTTGATGTTCTTAAATTTTTTAAAAAGTCAAAGACATGCATGAGTGCCACTTACTTTTTCTAATAGTTTGTATAAATGTTGCTTGTCGCAGACATCACAGCTACCAGACCTCTTTGAAATTCACTGTTTGAAAAATAACTACTTTATCTCTCTGTCACTCTCTTTCTCTCTCAGGTTCTGAAAGAAGTATTACCCATTTTTATTTCTTTCTTCATTTTGGAGCAGCACTAAATTAGTCTTCTCTTATACTGGCAGCCCTGGGGTCTTCAAGGCTTAGGCACAATGAATAAAGATAACTTTCTGTTCTTGGAGTTATTGTCAGTTTTTCATAATTATACATTTACCACAGAAAGGCTGTTGGATAATCCACAGTACTAGTTCTACAGGATGTCAGGTATGCAAAATAGAATGAGTTCCCCATAGAATATCATTTAATATAGTTGTATCAAAGTTTTTCAATACATACCGTAATCTTCTGAGAATCATGTTTACATTTGCTCTCGGTAATTATTATTGTTAGATAAAAACTTAAATCTAAATTCACATCTGAAGCCTCATTTTCCATTCTGCTGCCATAGCCCTCAGTAATTCTGTTGTATCACTGACTCTAAATTGAAGAAAATTATCTTGCTAGAATAAATTACATTTCTTCCATGTTTAAGGATCATACAATTATTTACGGAAGATATATAAATATATATATATATATATATATATATATATATATATATATATATATATATATTGTTGTTGTTGTGTCTTTTGGCTTTTCCCAGTTAGGGGTCGCCACAGCCGAACTCCGGTCCGCTAATGATTGCGTGCCAAGTTGCCAGCCCTGATGCACAACCTTCAATGAAGGTATGCCCATTCACGCATGTCTCCACACAGAAGACGCTCTAGCTGAGAATCGAACAGGATAACGTCTTTACTGTGAGGCGACAACGCTACCGCAGCACCACCACCACAGTACTATATATGTATATATACATCTATATTTATCTATCTATCCAAATATAGATGATACATGTATCTATATATATATATATATATATATATATATATATATATATATATGTGTGTGTCTTTTTAAATCCTTTCAAATTTGTATCAGAAATATATTTATATAATCAGCAGGGTAGCATACATTTTCTATTTGTGCTGCCAGTGTTTCAAAAAGTTAGGCATTTATGAAGTGGGCACAGAGGCCGCCACAAGTAAAACTGGACATAAATACTCACTAGAAATGTTTGCTTTCAAGTTGTCTGTCTTCAGTTATTATTAATGAAAATAATGAAAAGTAAACAAGGCACATCTTAACAAAAACCCAGCTTAACATTCTTGACCTATACGTTTAAGGGACAGCTACAGAAATTTGACAAATTTTATATTGATTATTTTGTGATATTTAATGCACTGCTATTGTCACTGGATCTTTTTAGGAGTTTTGTATTATTCAAGGAATTGTTTTACTAAAATGACATGCTAGGATGACTCATGCTGAACTCATTTTTTGTTTTACATGGAGGGCTGTGTCTTCTCATGACACACTGTGCTTACACGATGCTGCTTCATCTTGTCCTTTCTTTCATTGTGTTGTCACTACTGTCTTGAAACTGCGGAACCTTAAATCCAGGGTTTCTTTTTGAGTTGCACAAAAGAAAACTCTCAGCATTTATTTCACCCATTTACTTTTTAGTTAAAAACGTCTAGACAGACAGAGAAAGGGAGAGTATTTATTTTTTCTTATTTTAACAAATATATATATTTTTTTACAATGATTCAATGTCTGTCTCCTGGGGATTCATTAAAGAGTCTAGCACAAGTCATACATCTTGTGTTAGAAAGGTCCTGCTCCCACAATATGGTATTTTGCAACTGAGAGACATATTAGCTGTGATGAGGTAAGACCTCATCAGAAGCTAATTTGCATGTTTCTGAATCACATTTACTACCATAATGTGCAGATCATTGTTGATCATCACGTCATGGTAGTACACTGCTGCTCGTGTAGGTATTGATTCCCCCTGTCAATCACGCACACACACACACACACACACACACACACACACACACACACACACACACACACACACACACACACACACACACATACAATAACAGACACACACATACACCACAGACCCTATTCTATTAAAATCATGCATGGACTTAAAATGATAGAGAAGAATAAGGTATGCAAAAGAAAGGTGTTTTTTTGTTAGTTCTGCGAGCTACTTACTTTAAATACACATGAAGTTATACTAAAACAAGGGAAGACGATATAAGGAAAACTGATGCTTCTTTACAAAACAAAAGAAAAACTAGACCACCTTGAAGACTGTTCATTGCCATTGAAAAGAGAGAGACAATGTAAAAGTATTGGGAACACATCTGAAGGATGCATGAAACAGGTTATAAGAGACCTGTATGTGATTATGAAAGATGTATTTACTCAAATGAAAACAATTCTACCAATGTTACAATAAGAATCCGAGGAAAATCATAACATTTACTACAGTGAGGTAGGAAATCAGGTATGAGTTGAAAGGATAAAATAGCTGATAATATATGAAGGAGGTAGGAATAACTCACAGAGAAGGAGAAAGGGTTGTTGCCCAGAAAGCAGAATGAGCTATCAGTAAGGATGTGTCTATATGTATTACAGTCAGTGAGTGACACTTCTTCACTTTCATGAAGGAAGGGCTATTTGAACAGTCATGATATTTTGCTGAAAGAAGTAAATGCTCAATGGTAAAAAACAGTACAAAGGAAACAGTACCTGGATTGGCTATAGTTCTTTTCATAGCACACAAACAGTGCAAACATTGCCACACCGGTACTTGCTTTTATGCTTTTCTTTGCCCCTGAGACCACTGAACTGCTCTGCTATTTTATTACGCCCACTCTTAGGGGACATCCTCATAGTTGCCAATGGCACACTTTGGCATTGAACTGTTTGGACCTTCATTTCATTGCATTTGATCTATCTGAATAGGATTCTGTTTTGTAATCAACAGCAGTTGCTTTGGATAAAACAAAAAACATAGAAGCTTACAGACATTGGAACTACATAAACTAAACTAAAAAAATCCCAGTAAAGACAGCCAACAACATCCTTTGTAGTTTACCACTTTCATTTGCTTTATACTTGGACTTCAACAGGACAACAAATGCTAAAAACTCACAGAATAAATAACCAAGTAATCATCTGACACTGTCATATGATGCAAACCTTTAAAACTTCAAACAGAATTAAAACCAGTGCAATATAAAACACATAAAAGTATTGCATATCTATCTATCTATCTATATAAATAGATAGATATAATTATTTTTATACGTATTTTAATTTATAGCTATACGACTTTACTTGTAGAAAACATATTTGGTGTTATGTACATTAATACCAAGTGCAGTGTCTGTCTTTCGCAGTAATTACCTTACCTGTTTGATCACTTTGTTGTTAGAATTTCTTCAATGTGATTAATCGCAAAACAAGTTTGAAAACCCTGTCATGTGATGGTGTGCCTGTACTAGGAGTTATGGTCATCCACTTTTCTAATAGACTATATGTTCTCATAAATGCAGTGCAAGCGCTTCCTAGTGGTCTTACCCATGCTGACACTCACATAGCACACGCATTTATCTACATTTTCCATTCTGATGTAATCACAGGTGTAATATCTATTTGCTCCCTACACCCTATCTTAATTCATGATCTTGACCACATTAATATATCATAACATAATGTATTTGTTACAAACAAAGGTGTCCTTTTCCTTCTGTTATAGTGGCAACATTATAATTCTCATTCTGTAATCTTGCTTTCAAACTGTAATCTCTCTTAAGAACAAAATTAAGATCATTGCCTAAACTTCTAACCAAATTCTCATTTATTGTACAATTTTCCAGCTATCTCTTGAAATGTTCTAATACTCTGGCTGTTCACTGCCATATTTTATAATGCAGGCCCTATCATATTGTAATTTCCCTGTTAGCTTTTACAAAGGGATAAAGTAAGATGGTTGAAAAAAAAATCCCATTTTATTTTTGATTTGCCTAACTATAGAATTCACAAAATACTGTCAAACTCTGTGTAGTATTTTTTTAAATGATATTCATTGTAACAATCTGAGTCTTGTATCATAAGTCTGGATAAAATGATAAATTGCCTTCTTGCAATATTACTGTTCATTTTTTCCAGAAAGTCCACTGTTACAACATAAATAATCACAAACATATGTTTACTATAGCTGCTTGACTTAAACTTCCTATTAAAAACATCTATGCTGACAAAAGTAACCCCACACTCTGCATCACCAGCATTGAAAAACAAAAACTCTTCACTGTTGGTCAAAAACAACAAGAAAAAATGAAATATTAGTTTTGTTCCTCTCCACATAAAGAATAAATCTTCAATCTACCATTTCTAATATAAAAAACTAAATAAGATATGCTTGGACAAACAATCATTTTCCAACCAGTTTAGCATTAGATTAGCAAAAGTGGGAGAAATAAAGTCTGTTATAGCCACTTCCCTGAACTGATGAAAATAAGCAGTGCCAAACAGAACATCACTCCCACAAGTGGTAAATAACCAGTGCCAAACAGAACATCACTCCCACAAGCAGTAAATAACCAGTGAAAAACAGAACATCACTCCCACAAACGGTAAATAACCAGTACCAAACAGAACATCACTCCCACAAGCGGTAAATAACCAGTGCCAAACAGAACATCACTCCCACAAGCGGCAAATAACCAGTGCCAAACAGAGCATCACTCCCACAAGCGATAAATAACCAGTGCCAAACAGAACATTACTCCCACAAGCGGTAAATAACCAGTGCCAAACAAAACATCACTCCCACAAGCGGTAAATAACCAGTGCCAAACAGAACATCACTCCCACAAGTGGTAAATAACCAGTACCAAACAGAACATCACTCCCACAAGCGGTAAATAACCAGTGCCAAACACAACATCACTTCCACAAGTGGTAAATAACCAGTGCCAAACAGGACATCACTCCCACAAGTGGTAAATAACCAGTGCCAAACAGAGCATCACTCCCACAAGCGGTAAATAACCAGTGCCAAACAAAACATCACTCCCACAAGCGGCAGTTTTCTTTTTCATTTGATTTGAGAATGATGTTATCACCCTGTAGTGGGACAGGAGGGTTCAAACATGTAGGAAAACATATTTTCTCATAACAGCCAATACATTTTCTGCAAATGACTGTTTCGTAGCATGACATCTGCATTCATTGTCATCTGTCTGGTGACTATAACACCCAAGGGTACCATAGTGGTTGTTTGCCTGTATACAATATGAAAATATTCACAATGAGTGGTTGTGTGCTGGTATACTATGTGTACATTATGAGAATATACTATGTATACATTATGAAAATACCCACAATGCATGGCTGTATGCCAGTACACTATGTATACATTATGGGAATATTCACAATCAGTGGTTGTGTGCTGGTGTACTATGTATACATTATGAGAACATACTATGTATACATTATGAGAATATTCACAATGAGTGGTTGTGTGCTGGTATACTATGTGTACATTATGAGAATATACTACGTATACATTATGAAAATATCCACAATGAGTGGCTGTATGCCAGTACACTATGTATACATTATGGAAATATTCACAATCAGTGGTTGTGTGCTGGTGTACTATGTATACATTATGAGAACATACTATGTATACATTATGAGAATATTCACAATGAGTGGTTGTGTGTTGGTATACTATGTATATGTTATGAAAATATTCACAATGAGTGTTTGTCTGTTCGTATACTATTCTATGTATATGTTATTAAAATATTCACGAGTGGTTGCGTGCTGGTATACTATGTGTACATTATGAAAATATTCACAATGAGAAGTTGTGTGCCAGTACACTCTGTATATATTATAGCAATATTCACAATGAGAGGTTGTGTGCCAGTACAATAATATTACAATAATATAATAAGAATATTCACAATCAGTGGTTGTATGCTGGTGTACTATGTATATTATTTTGAGAATATTCATAATCAGTGGTTGTGTGTTGGTATACTATGTATACATTATGAAAATATTCCCAATGAGTGATTGTGTGCTGGTATGCTGTGTGTACATTATGAAAATATTCACAATGAATGGTAGTATGCCAGTACACTATGTGTACATTTTGGGAATATTCACAATCAGTGGTTGTGTGCTTTTGTACTATGTATACATTATGAAAATATTCACAATGAGAAGTTGTGTGCCAGTACACTATGTATACATTATGAGAATATTCACAATGAATGGTTGTGTGTTGGTATACTATGTATACGTTATGAAAATATTCACAATGAGTGGTTGTCTGCTGGTACACTATGTATGCATTATGAAAATATTCATAATGAAAGGTTGTGTGCTGGTACACTATGTGTGCATTATGAAAATATTCACAATGATTGGTTGAGTGCTGGTAAACTATGTATACATTATAGGAGTATTTGCAATCAGTGGTTGTGTGCTGGTGTACTATGTATACACTATGAGAAGATACACAATCAGTCGTTATGTGCTGGTGCACTATGTATACATTATGAAAATATTCACAATGAGTGGTTATATGCCAATACACTATGTACCCATTATGAAAATATTCACAATGAGTGGTGGTATGCCAATATACTATGTGTACATTATGGGAATATTCACAATCAGTGGTTGTGTGCTGGTGTACTATGTATACATTATGAGAATATTCACAATCAGTGGTTGTGTATTGGTATACTATTCTATGCATATGTTATGAAAATATTCACAATGAGTGGTTGTGTGCTGGTATACTGTGTGTACATTATTAAAATATTTACAATGAGTGGTTGTATGCCAGTACACTATGTATACATTATGGCAATATTCGCAATGAGAGGTTGTGTGCCAGTACGCTATGTATACATTATGGGAATATTCACAATCAGTGGTTGTGTGCTGGTGTACTATGTATACATTATGAAAATATTCACAATGAGAGGTTGTGTGCCAGTATACTATGTATACATTATGACAATATTCACAATCAGTGGTTGTGTGCTAATACACCATGTATAAATTATGAAAATATTCACAATGATTAGTTGTGTGCTGGTACACTATGTATACATTATGAGAATATTCTTGTAAAAAACACTCCTTGGTCTGAAACAAAGTGCCCAAAAATACACAATGTATACATTATGAAAATATTGTGTGTTGGTACACTATGTATACATTATGAGAATATTCTTGTAAAAAAACACTCCTTGGTCCGAAACAAAGTACCCAAAAATTGTTCTCAGCCAATAGCCAGTAATCCACAGGAATGTTTAATCAATAAAAATTCAGCAAAAACGAGCAGTAGTCATGTCAGGTTGTATACTGAGCATTGGGTCTGACTAGACCCATTGGACTCTTAACTTCCGGTTAGATTTTATTCTGAACCTGCTCTGGTCCTTAACATGGAATTTAACAATGACCCTACATCCCAAATGGACATTTTGGAAGGTTCCAATTCCGATACGTTGACAACTAGTGAAGAAAATTATATGGGGCATTGGCTTAAACTTATGACTTTACAATATCAGCAACTACAGAAGACATTGGATAAACGTCAAGCCCCAGCATTCCCTGCATTCCCACAGCATGTGACGATGACAGCATCTGTTCTTTTAGGCCCGAATGGGGAAGGAACTTTAAATTCTCGATGAGCAGATGGGCACTCTCCTACTAATAGTATTCCTTGTGGACAGTTTAATACAACTAATTCCTCACAAGAACATTTTAGAAAGTCCCATTTTGAAAGCTGGGTCCAGGATGAACCTTTACTGTTTGCTAATGGAAGATGGATGAGATATACAGACATACAACAGTGTCTCAAGGATTTCGAGCAGAAAATGAGCAACGTATGTAACTTGCAAGTGGACAATGCGTACCTTGCAGAATGAATTAAACAGCAGAGAATTCCCAAGGGGTTGCAAATGTGCAAATTCCCCAGTGGATTAACTGTAGGGTAACAGGAGCTATACAAACTCCTAGCCATGTTTGACAGACATGGCGTTGAATTGCTACATTGAATAATTAAGATCAACAACAATAAAATGAATGGACTGTTGGAGGACATTAACAAACAATGATGACATTTTGAATGATGTAAATTTTATTAATTATGAATCTAAATAGGATGTGTTTAATAAGATAGAGCAATAGGTTAAAGAGAATATTATTAGAAAACAAAAGAAATTAAGGAGGGATGAGTTGGAATATAAACATAAGGAAGCTTACCAGCTCCCCAAAAGTTATTACAGTGATAACTATGATTACAACCGGGGGGTGAATTACAGCAATGACCTGGGTTCAATAGGGTCTGACATGAGGGGAATTGATGATGAAGAATGGACTGAAGGGTTTAATGGTGAGAATGATGACGTGTTTGAGTGAGACTATCCCCCTCTACATTGGTCGGAAAGAATTTTAAACCGTGATAGAAACAGACAAAATTTTTTAGGGGGACAACAGACCCCGAGAGGGAGATCACAGAGGGGCCCCAGAGTGTTCTGGAACAACAAGAACCACAACAGGTATTGAGTGTTCATGATAATCATTGTGACATTTCTAGTTTTGATGGTAAACTTTAAAGTTTGCATGGTTTCAACATATTTAATTATACAGAGCATTTTGTTACCAACACTCATTTTTCTTTGTTTGAAAAAGGGTTCAAATTTGTTCCTGCTAGGAAACCGGATTTAGCTGGAGTGATGATAGAATTAAAACTTTATATTAGAAAGCTTAACCTCCAGATATTTTTCCAGGACACAGGGGAACTAGCAGGTGACTTACCTGGCAGGTTTAGGGAAAAAAAGCATGCTAACCCCCCCCCCCCCATTACATCCTGTTCTGTCTCATTTTGATAAAATTTGTATGAGGGAAATTTTTCAAGCATTTCAATGCCACAAAGAAACGTTTTATAATCTTACTATAGAGGAAACAACGCTTCTTAACCAGTTAAGGGAATCAGATAACATACTTGATGCCTGATGGGGGTGGTGGTTTTGGTTGATAAAACAGATTACGCTAATGATATTACCAATATGCTGTTAGACACAGATAAATACGAAGTAGCTTCTATTAACGAAATTAACATATCTCACAGAAGAATACAACTGTTTTTGGAAGACAACTTATTATAGGGGGTGATTAATGAGGAGTCGTTCAATTTTTAAAAACAAAACACATCCTTACACTCCTACTGTATATGGTATACCAAAAGTACACAAAAATGTGTTACACCTACCTTACAGGCTTATAGTGGCAGCACAGAATAGCTCTACCTATTCCTTAGGAATATTTATTGACCGGTTATTGAAGGACACAATACGTACCATTGGTCACGTGTTATTTGCCTCTTGGGGTTTTATTGTCCAGGATTCAGCATGATTTTTTTAATGAGACTACGGTCTTTTCAACAATAGACATAATAGATCTGTTTGGCTTTATCCCACATTGTATAGGATTAGAATTTTTTCACGAGGCCCTATTGGAATATAGTGATATAAGTGCCAGTATGATTAATTTTGTTATGGAAACAATGGAATTAGTTTTGAGCAACAATTATTTTGTTTTTGAGGACAAGTTTTATAGACAGAAAAAAGGGGTCGCAATGGGGTCAAGTTGTGCCCCAATTTACACAAATCTTGTTATGACCATGTGGGAGAAACGCTATATTTTTGGTTCAGATTTGGCGGGACATTGACTATTGTATTTACAGTACCTGGACGATATTTTTATTTTATGGAAAGGGGACATTACCACAGTTGATAATTTTGTGGATTACGCAAACAAGCAAAGTAACTGACTATTTTAAATTTACACACACACACACACTCATGACCCCATAGCCATTCATTATTTAGATGTGAACATTACTAAGGATCTAAATATGAAAACTTTTACATTCATGGTATATCGTATACCTACTTATTCTAACAGCTTTTTAAGTTTTAACAGCCAACATCCTTTTTATGTTAAAAAGAACCTTGTGAGAAGACAGATGATTAGAGGGGCCAGAATGTGTTCAATCATGGACAATTTTAAGAGGTAGTTAGGCAACATAACTCAAATGTTTATTGACAGGGGTTACCCCGAGAATTGGGTCCTTGAGTTAGGTGCTGATATTCTAAGTGGATGGGATACTAGATATATCCCCTTACTAGGTTAACCCAGCTCATTATGAATCACCAACCCACAGTTACTAGTAACATCTTTTCCCACTCAATGGTTACACAATTTGGGTCCTTTGGACACAAGGTGCAGGGTATGTTAACTAGAAATTGGGTTATTTTGGAAGGTAACATGGACCTTATTAATTCTTTGGGTAAGTGACCTTCATTTCTGTATAAAGTAGGGCATAACATAAAATATTTACTTTAACATTCCATTCCACAATCTAAAGAAATTAGGGGAACTAAAAAATGTGACAGATGTAACCAATGCCCACATGTTTTGGAAAGTACAGAGATTAGGATAGGTGACCTATTGTGTAGAGTCCACTTGGTTGGGGGGGGGGGGACTGCCAGACCAAGGGTTTGATTTATGTGAGTGTTTGTCAGGGATGTAATATGTTTTACATAGGTAAAACTGAGAGACCTTTGAGAAGAAGAATATATGAACACTTATACGCAATGGAAACCCATAATAAGAACAACACCCTATATAGACACACACAGGTTTGTTGTAATTTCACAGGATATAAGTTTGGCATTTTGGAAGTGGTTAAACATAGTGAGAGGGAAGAGGATTGGTGCAATGAGATTGGTAGAAGGGAATTGAGATGTCAGTTGTTTTTAAATGCCAACCAACCGCCTGGTATTAACTTTTTATTTTCCTTTATGTCTATATATATATATATATATATATATATATATATATAATATATATATATATATATATATATATATATATATATATATATATATATATATATATTTAGAGAGAGAGAGGAGCTTGGTTTACTATTTAGACCTAGATTAAGGTTTATAATGTTTCTACTTCATTCCATTTTTTACTATGTTTTTGCATTATGCTATTACTGTAATTGTTAATTGTTGTAGGAAGTGATGTGCATTTAAACATCCATTGTGTGTGAATTCATGGTTTTGATGGTCTGCAATTAGAACAGATGGAAGTGTTTGCCTACTTCTTGGATTATTTGTCTTGTGCCTACTTCTTGGACTATTTGTCTTGTGCTGTGGATGGTTAATGACATGACTACTGTTCATTTTTACTGAATTTTTATTGATTAAATATTCCTGTGGATTACTGGCTATTGGCTGAGAACAATTTTTGGGTGCTTTGTTTCAGACCAAGGAATGTTTTTTACAAGGTGTTCTGGTCTTTTTTACACTCTGTTACACTCGTTTTTTTGTTGACATTATGAGAATATTCACAATGAGTGGTTGCGTGCTGGTACACTATGTACATGTTATGAAAATATTCACAATGATATATAGTGAAGAAAATTTACTTCAGCTTTATGTCTGCACATAGTTTATCAATTTTACAAAAACCTCTAGTATTTCTTGCTTCTCAGTATAAATGGCTAAAACAGCAAGAGTATGGCTACAATGTGTTTCTAATTCAAGATGTAAGAACTGGAATTATCCAAGATAAAACACAAGTCGGTCAAGAACAATCAGCTCATTACTGATAACTTAAGAACAGATTAAAATTATGCAAAGCTTAAGGACTCAGTTCTGCTGAGCCTTTATCAAGCTGATGCACTGAGCTGCCTTTTTAATGAACAGATATGCACTTTGTGTGTATATACCAGTCACAGTTCATTTTTTATCTTTTACCCATCCATCCATCCATCATCCCGTTTTCCCATTTTTGCACATTGTGTCAGTGTGTCACATCAATAGTTACAATCATGTAGAGCCAATGTTCACACTGCCAGGTAGCTAACTCTGTCCTCTCAGCATATATTGAAATGTGTTCTAATTTCTACCAGCTCCATAGCTTTAAAGTTTATATTGCATTTTGTAGGTTCCTATGTTTCTCACTAGTTTTAAGGAGGAATCTGTATACACAATGATGAGGTGTTTAAACAGAAAGTTTTAATGCATATGCTTTCTCTGTTACCTGGAAATAAATGCTATTTGTCTGAGTTATGCTGAACTGTTTTGCTAAAGATATAAAATCTGCAATATAAGAAAGGCAACGCAGCCATGGGATACAGCAAAAAGTCAAGAATGTTAATATTGATTCAGCATGTAGACTATTCAGGTCTCACTGGTTGACTGTACCACACATCAGTTCACTTGCTATCTCTTTTTTCAACTTCATATAGTCCAGTAGCACATCACAGCTACTGGTTGTATCTTTAATGTACTATCACAGTTTTAAGCACCTCATTGTTTAAATGCAGATCACCCAGCTGCATAAAAGGTGATAGTACTTTTAAATAGGTCAGTTTATCTTAACTTCCTGATAAGTTTATCTTTGTCATATTTTATATCTCATGAATTGTATTATTTATCATCTGCTATATTATTTCACATCATACACAACTTCTTTGTGGCTATTTAATCTGACTTCAAGTAGTGCTTCTGATGTTTTAGTTCTGATAGTCCTGTTCTGCATTTTATGCATTTCTGAACAGGAGTTTTATCGCTTTAAACATGTTTAGTACATAGAAGTCAATTAATCATGCAAATTGCATGAAAGATTTCCTGTTTCTTTGTGCTTCACAGTTAATTTGAGGCAAGAGGGGCATAACTAATAAGGCAATGGAGTAGGCTTATTTAATTATTAATGGTCAGAGGTGAGTATGAATTAGTCATACCATTTTAATACATGTTTACATGAGCTGTCTATCATATGCTTTTGAACTAATGACACAGGTTAGGTCAGCAGTGTTGCATGCCATATACTCTAGTACTTTGTTTAAGCAGAGGTATGACATGAATAGAGTGCTTGCTAATTATCCTGGCATTATTCCCATCCTGGAGTAAACGCTATCCCTGATGTACAGGGTGGGCTTACGTGTGGTAAGACATTGACAATTTCACATTGTTCAAAGGTTTCTGCAGCATATCTGTGATAAAGTTAAATGCATACTTTGTAAGTAAAAACTGGACAAATTATGTGGTGTTCTGGTGAGCATAACTAAAATGATCTGGAGACTGCTGCAATTCTAGGTTTCACTTTTTGTAAAACATATTCTAGTATAGTTCTATCATGGAAAACCATTGTCCCTTTTATAATTAGAAACAACACTGAAGGCACTTAACAACCTGAATGCAGTATTAACAAAAGTATACTCAGATTTAATAATTTCACAATGGGATGCAAAATGAATTAGGAGAGCATTGTTACAAAATTAGTCAAGATGAAACAACTTTTGCTAGCAGAACACACTGTAAATGGAAAATAAAATGAAACAATACTTAGTAAAATAGACATTTAAGGATTTCTTGCATGACCTTGGTGGGGTACTTAAGAAGGATCACTTGGTCCTACCTGTAAGAGTGAAAAAAAGTGATTGCTTAAGACTGCTGTACATTGCTTGCATAATTTTTCTATCTCAAATAATTGATGGAAGAATAAACGAACACATAGAGGAAAATCTGTTATTCAACAAATTCTGGATTTCAAAAAAAGGCTTTTGTAGCTTAACTGTAAATAACAACTTCAAGTTTCATTATAGATATAAATGTTGGCATATGAGGGCAAAGCCCCACAGCAGGGCCATGAAATGTGGCCCCTGTTCTATAAAACCACCTCTTTTGAAATTTTATAAATTTTGCATTTTGTCAGCTGTAGTATTTTATAACATAATCTGTGTAAGAAATAATAAAACATTATTTATTACATTCAGTGTTTATAATACAATTATGGTGGGATCTCCAGTCAAAACTAGATTGTAGTTCCTGGAGTGCCATGATTATGGTCTAAAATTGGGAAAAAAGGCTTGCTAAGTACTTTTCTGACATCAGAAATTCACTTAAACTTTTGTTAAGTACTTTTAAACACTGCTAGGATCTAGTTTTGGAGACAGACAGACTGTGTCAAGAGATAAAACAGCTTTAAAATGTGTTACATACTTCACTCTGACTCACTTTTAAACAAAAATGTAGAGCAACGGATCTAACAGCTTTTTAAAGACATTTGTTCCTCAAAGATATATTTCACTTCTGTCTGCTGTATGTGTGGTAGATAAAGCTTTCATATCTGTAAAACAGCACCCCCAAATATTTTCCTGGAGCTCATAGAATATGGAGCAGATAAAGCTCAATGCAGTGCAGGGAATTATGATGAGTTTTCTCTTCTGATCATAACACTTACAAGCTGTTGACATCTATTTCTCAAACACATAACACATTGGTTATGATCAGAGACCCAACATAATCCTTTGTTATGTGCTAGATAAATAGAGGCTCAAAAGCAGAATTTCTTAACATACTTTTAGAGAGCACATTAGAAATGCCTCTATGGCAGAGTAAGGTGTTGAAATGCTTTTAAAGCTATTGGTAATTCTCAGTTCACTTTGCATCTGACTGCCATATCTGTGGCAGTGAAAGATGTGTTACAGCTTTTAAAGTTATTAATTGTAATCAGTGTGACAGTTTGAGTTACATTAACAGCTTTTAAAGCTGTTACTTGGTTTCTTTGTCAACTCCCAATGACTGCCATATGTGATGCAGCACAAAATTCATGTACTTTATTAATAATGAGGTTCACATGTATGAATATGGTTTTACCATGTTTACTTTTCACTCATTTCTGGACTACATTCAGCAACCCACACATTTCTTCCCTGATGGATTAGGTTATGGTTAAACTTAGCCAGTTGAGAAAGCAAACCAGTGTCAGATGTTGTCACATTCCCATGAAGGAGAAGTCACTGCCCATACTGTCTACTGCTTTCCTGCATATGCAACTAAACCACCAAATTTTGTTCTCCATAATCCTATCTGCAATTGGGTCTACTATGACTTCCACTCTGTCTTCATTTTTTTGTCTGTTCCACAAGTGTAAATCCTACTGCCCCTTTCAGGCAGTTCATCTCCATCACCCCATGCTTTCTCATCTGCTCCTCCTTCACTGTGCAGGTTCCTCAGTCATATCGAAGCACTGGTCACACCATTGTGTTGTATAGGTCTATATTATGTGATCGAAGAATCTCTTCAAACACATAATAATTGACATGTATACAGCGAACGCTGTAAACTGCGAATGACCACATCCTCAAATTTTTTAGTGAAAAAAATTCACGTGGCCATAAAATAAAAAACAAACTTTAAAACACTAATTAACTGGGGGGGGGGGCTTCACCCCCCATACCCCCCAATGTGGGGGGGCTGTACCCCACCAACTAAATATACCAACTCTGAGATCGCTCTACATTGAAAAAAAGGGCAATTCCCAATAATGGCCGACGTGGCCATTAACAGTTTACAGCATTCGCTGTATATGTGTCGGTTATTATGTGTTTGAAGAAGAGATTCTTCAATCACATAATATAGACCAGTTTTGTACACCTTACCACTCAGTTTCTTTTTTTTGTCTGTCACACACCACTCCTATCAGTTCATGCCTTTTCACTGCAACACCTGAGATTCTAGCCTTACCCTCCTAATTCAGACTTCTTTTCTCATTCAACCACACCTCCGAGATACTTAAAGCTCTGACTCTGTTCCACTGTTTTTTCTTCTATCTCAATATTCACATTTGTCTCAATTTCCCCCATTCATATAAAAGCTAAATGATTTAAAATGTTATGCATTTGTAGTAAGATGGATAACAAGCTGCCTGAAGGACAGAACCCACAGAGTTGTGTGCGTCTCATCAGAAGGTTCGACAGTGATCAGTAATATTTCTCTGGGGTCAGTTTTGGAATGTCTCCTTTTTGGTATTTTCTTCTCAAATCTCCAGGCAAAGAACCAAGACCTCTGGCTAACAAGGTTTGTAGATGGCTGTAAACTGGAAATTGTTGTTAACTCACCCTGTGACACCCAAACTCTTGGAATACTAAAACTGAGCAAACTAAATGCTAACAAGTGCAGTGTCATTACTTTTGGTAAACAGCCACTCCCCACCACATACTGTATAGACAATATACCACTAAAAAATCAAAACGTACTCAATGAACTTCACACTTGGGTTGATAGCTCCCCCTCTTTTGACAATCATGTGAAAATGGTTGTCATGAAATCCATTTTTTAACCCAACAAATTGCAAAGGAATAATCGTGAATGTCCTTATACACAGTACTAACAATGCCAATTATTGGGGACAGTGCCTTATTTGGGATGCGTCTCAATAAACATATTCAGCCATTAGAAAGAAATCAAAGTTTCCTAACCAAGTGGGATCATAGAACTAAAGTCCCTGATCTGCCAAGAGAGGCTAGCTCTATCCCTTTATTGTATTAGAGACCTAACTTCCCTGGACTTGCTCTTTTATCACAAGGCCAATATCTCCATCAGTACTAGAACCAGACACCTAAATCTTCACCAACAGATAAATAATACATAACAAAAGAGATTTGTTATAACTCAGTATCTCCAAAACCTTTGAAGTAAACTTTTCTTACATGTTAAGCAGGGTCACTCACTGTCTTTATTTAAACATAAACTAGATGACTGGATGAGTACCCACAAATTTACTCTGTGATTGATTGGTATGGCCTTCCATCAGAAAAAAAGTAATGCTTTAGGGAGGACACAGGTAAGGCTTAAATGGTCATAGTACTCAGTGGCCTTGAAATTCTTGGCTTAATTGCATACTGAATTTACCTTTTCACGCATGCTGTTCTAACACATTTTTTTTTCTTTTGCTCCAACAGTTTCCTTATCTCTCTGAAGTGCTTCATCCATAAGTATTCTCTAGAACTCTGCAGTCAACTTCCAGGTCTTCAGCCTACTCTCTGTTGATATTAGAGCCTTATCTGACCACAGTTCGCCAGCGGTGGTTAATGCTGGGGCAGATTGTTTCATTAAGGCTGATTTTCCAATCACTAATTTTACTTCAATACCTGTTCTTTACCAGGTGAAAGTGTACCTGAGTTGCATACTATCCATTATTTATTTGATCTTGTGACTATTTCTTTTGAAGTACCATACACTGTCCACCATTAAGTTGTTTGCCAGATATAAGTTTGGAATTGCTTCCCCTTCATTATTTCTGTTGCCCCAAACAAGTGGTGTCAGGCAATTCCCATTTGCTTTTCTGCCAGTCCTGATACGAGCATTCAGTCCACCTTTATTATTTTGTCTTATTTTATCAAGGAGGTCCTGCAACTGCTGCATGAATGCCCTACTTTTCTTCCCAACACATCCCTGCTGTGGAGTCCAGGCTGAGTTCATGAAGACTGCTCTATGATTACAGTGAGGTTAGATTGTCCTGAGTCTGTCACTTATTCTGATTATGGCCCTTATTGTCTTAAGAAGATGCATCAACACCATAATACTCACATAATTTCTAGTCTGTCCTCCATCCTAGGTAGTTGGTAGTTGAATCCCAGGCCAACTGACCATGTAGTGCTGCCCTTCTACCTCGTCTCCTTGGAAACATAGAATATCCAGTCTCTTCCTCACCATCATGTCATCCACTTCCAAGCTATGTCACATCAGTGAATATATACTCAATGTAGTTCATTTTTGGAATGTTAATTAGTTTTGCATTGGATTTGTACTCAAACAGTACAA
Source organism: Protopterus annectens (assembly GCF_019279795.1). Classification (NCBI taxonomy): domain Eukaryota; kingdom Metazoa; phylum Chordata; order Ceratodontiformes; family Protopteridae; genus Protopterus; species Protopterus annectens. The sequence continues at coordinate 326,708,222 of NC_056742.1, forward strand.
TTCCAGGTAACCTAGTCTATGAAAACTGACACTGGCCACTCAGAAGATTACTAAGCCAGCACTGCTGGACTTATGTCAAGGACACATGCTGGCCATTAGAAGTATGCAAACCCCTTCCATTATTAATATACCCCTTTTGGCAAAATCCTACTCAAAGAGTACACTTTTCTGATGGAAAACATTAAAGCAGACATTTTCTTATGATTGGTTAACAAAGATGACCCAAAAATTCATCCCTAACACATGTTTACATAAAGGATTATGAGCAGGTCTCTGATCATAACTAGGTTTTTATATATTTGAGATATAATGTGATTTATTCTTTAAAAAAAAACAGGATTTTATAAAACAGTGGTAAGGAGGTTCCAAAAAAGAAAGGGAAAGCCCCTAAAATCAAAGACAGTCCTCCCAGTCAGCACGATTATGTGCATGTTCAGGCTCCCCACTCCAAATCCCATCTTCCCTTGTGGACCCAGATAGTTGTAGACCATTGGGTTCTAAATGCAGTTCAGGAGTGCTACACTTGTCAATGGTAATCTGCTCTTTTCAGGACATTCCTCCCTGCCCAATAAACCAGATCTGACTGTTCCATCCTATTCTGCAGAAAATGTTTTCTCGTGGATTAATAGAACCATTGTCTCCCCACCAGATGGGCAAAGCTTTTTATTCAAAGATATTTCTGGTACCAATGAGGGTGGAGACATGGAGGCCAGCTCTAGACCTTTCCATTATAAATATTTGTAAATAGTCAAGAGTTCAAAACATTATCTTTTCAGTCCCCTTTGCCTCTGCACCCTTTATTTAGTGTTTGTGGTAAAGCTAGACTTAAAAGATGCCTACAATCACATTCCCATTGGCAAAGAGTTCAGATATTTCTTAAGGTTTTCTGTGAGTGGCTAAGACTAAAAGTTCTCTGTCTTCCCCTTTGCACTTTCCACTGCACTAATGTTGTTCACAAAGCATCTGGCTGCAGTAACTGCTTATCACAGACTTCAAGGCATTTACTTCCTTACATATTTGGATTATTGCCTTATCTTTGCAGGATGTTTTTTTGCCAGTGGGTAAGAGTCTTTAACAAGTATTCAGAATCTTGTCCTCAGTACTGTTCATTTTCATCTGCCTCATATTTAAAGTTATTTCTCTTGTTGTTTTTAATTTTAAATGTATAAATACTGCATATATAGCTACACACACACACACACACACACACACACACACACACACACACACACACACACACACACACATATTATCACATTTTCAGAAACCTGAAATTCATATGGTTGACCACATATGTTTGAGTTTCTGGAAAAAAAAATGTGTTATTGCAGGTGGCTGAACCCCCCCCTGCAAATTATATACCAAATCCGTGATCACAGTTTAGTGAGGAAAAAGATACATTCTCCAATCTCCACTGTACTGCAATTTATATAGAAGTGCTTCTTCAAGGAATTTACCCTTTTCTATACTGTAGTGTGGTCCTGTAGTTGGTATACGTAATTTGAAGGGGGTGAGGGGGGTGCAGGTGGGCTTGTCCCCCTGCAAAAACACAAATTTGTGTTTTGTTTTGTTTTTTTGTGAGAAAATTTGTTTTTGGAAACTCATGACCATATGAATTTAAAATTTCTGAAAACTCAATATGATATAAATTCACACACACACTGACATATAAATATCTCTCTGTGTGTATATATATATATATATATATATATATATATATATATATATATATATATATATTTTGCACCTTCACATACACTTTGTATATTACTTATCTAGGGGAGCCCCTCTCCACCAGGATCCCACTGAAAGGGAGTGAAATACTCAGTGGGCCATCCTAGTTAATGAATGGAAATCACTTAAATAAATAGATATATACTTCACTGAGCTGGAGCTGTGTCGCTTATTATAATTTCATAGCACTTCCTACATAAACATTTCAAAAACAACAAAACAACTGATAAAAGGCAAAACAATACAAGTCAGCCAAGATATTGGTCAATACATAGCATGTTGTTATCAGCAGACAGTAATATAAGAAAATAATTAAAATCTGAAGGCACTATCACCAAATACTAATATCCAAAAATGCTTTAGTCTCCTGTCAAAAATGCAGAGCAATATATACAAATAGTTGGAGTCATTTTCTCTGTTTCCTGTTGAGTTCTACAAAGGAAGACAGGATAAGCTCCTTTACAATAATAAATAAATAGCTTCATATAAGCCAGTATACCATTTCACTTAATAGTCAACAAATAAAGTAGAAGAGGGAGTGTATGCAACTTATGACCCAAAACACCAATCTAACCAAGTGCAAAGAATCCTCCATCCATCACTAGATGACTTCTTAGAGAGTCACTTAAAAGCTGCCAAGGCGCCAAAGCACTGTCCTAAACAATACACAATGTGCAGTACATGCACATCTTTCATTATCTATTCTGCACTGCCTTATTTCATCAAATCTTTTCCTACTTGTCGTATGATGTTCATGTTGCCCTAGTTCTCCTGTCCCAGTAGCACAGTTTGGCACTCTTAGTTAGGAAGAACTCAGGCATGCCTAGGAGCCTAGCTACTAACAACACAGACACAACAGAAACAACTCCTCCTTTCAAATTATCAAGCATGCCACTTTATACTTCATAAAGATATCTGTCTTTTGCCACCTTCTTATTACTTCATGTCCTTTCTTTACTTTCACGTCTCTCCAAAAGCCTAACATCAAAGTAAAGGTGTGCATGAACTATAACAAGCTTCAAAATAGTACCACTAGTACAGCAACAGATGTACAATATCGGCTGCAGCTGCTACCACAAAGAGAATGATACAAAAAACAAATCTTTAACTACTCATAGCTATCAACTGGCCCTGATTTTACAAAACATCACTTATTTTGCCTCAAATTTTTTCACTGTCCCTCATCATTTTTTGATTTTCTTGTAAATCACTTAAGACTGTACTCAGTCAATAATGTTAGGCATTGGGATTTCACACTTATTTATTGTTCAAAGGATGTATGTTGAAGCAAAATCTGTTATATTAAATTTTTAAGTGAATTTTAATAATATTTGAAGTTTATCTTTGATTTTGGGTCTTTGTCCCACCATTATTTTTGGCTTGTCCAGGATTTTTTAGCAAACAAATTTCTGAGGTGTTATGGTGGATGAAGTTTAAATTCTCAAATGTCAGTTATCCAAGGCTCAAGACTCTGAGGATCAGAGCACCTCCAAAGGCAATCATTATTGGTGAGGTATGGCAGCAGTCACATCCTTTCTGGGCCAATGTCCCCTTCTTTGAATTGGGGCAGCCGTAGAGTTGATATATATAGAAACTAGAGTAGGTGGGAGGGCTTTCCTCACATTGGATGGTGCAGAGGGGCTTGCCAACTGGTACTAACATGTACATTTTGGGGATGGGCTGGGGATCATTGTTGTGTGATTTTCATTGCTGGTAGTTTGATGTTAGTGGAAGCAAAAGAGTAACTAGTATAAAATAATAAAAACCCAAGACAAACTAAAAAAATAGACAAACAAGTTCGGAATAGTTCATTCTTAAATATGTTGTCAGTGGAAGTCCACATGATGGCTCATCCAATGAGTCAGAAGCATAGTGCACTGTCTTTCTAATTATTTTTGTATGCATCCTTTGATAGTTAACATATTTTAAAAACCTTTATTCAGTTATCACTTGTGACACAGACAAACTTACATTTATATAAAAGAAAACAAACCATATTACCTTGTTCATTTACAAACATTATAAATCACATATATTCATTTGAATAATATAATCAAGTAACTAAATATTATATCCAACATTATATACATTGCTTGGTTTCTGCCTTCCCTTAAACCTCATTCCTCCTTCAAAACATTTTCCTGTATGTATTGTTCACACAGTTTCAGTTTTTTTTCTATCCAGTTTGCTCCTACCAGTTTCTAAAGATCTCACGTCCAGTTGCGTATCCCTGTTACAGTGTTTTCTAGTAATTAAACTTAATAAGGACTTACTATGTGTAGATAATTTAGATCCCTTATCCCATATGAAAAAAACTAATTTCCTTAGTTACATCTATTTGCTCACCCATTATTTCTGGCACAGTACGCTGTAGTGAATTTTTAAAGTCTGCCAACTCATTACACTCCTAAAACATGTGTTCTCAGATACATCTTTCTTCTCCATCACACCTCCAGCACTTCCATCTACCTGAGGAAAACATTTTTGGAGTCTGCTTGGAGTATAAAAATACCTATGCAAGCACATGCAAGCAAAAATCTTAAATATTCTAGGCATTGTTGCATATTTGGGAGCAATACATTTGCCCACCCATTATTTCTTTGTGAATTGCTTATCCCATCTTTATATCTAATCTTTTCTGACCTCTTCTGATTGGCTCCTATGGTTAGCATGCAATATTTTGTGCGCCCTATTAATTATCCCTTTTTAACAGCAGCCTCTGTTCTAGATTAAACTAAAAGCTCTACCAGTGCAGGTCCTTCACTTAGGATTCCCTTATCCCTTTCTCTTTGTCTATACTCTGACATTATTCCCTGATAGAGAAGGCAGTTTTTAGCCTGCATTCCAAATGTCTTCTTGGCCTCTCCCCATCTTATTGCCATTCCCTCACTAATTATTTGTTCCCAATACCTTGGTTCCTTTGCCAGTTTTCTCCAGTAAATTCAAGGCCCCACTTGCCTATTCTCTGCATCCCTAATTGCAGTCATCCCTACTGGAGGAATCTTTTTTCTCCATTCCCATGTTGGCTTAATTCTTAGAATACCTTCTGCTACTTTATAAGTATAATATTCTTCATGGCTTTTGTTATTTTGCCTAAGGGTCTGCTTCCAAAATTCCATTCACTCCTTATTTCTTGAATTTACTCCCTGCTTCATCATCATCTCTTTCCACTTTGAACTGTAGCGTTCTGCTTGTGTTATATACAACAGCCTTAACTATGCAGCTCTAAAATATCCTTTTAAGTCAGGTAACCCTAAATCAACTTATACGATTTACAGGATGAACGTATCTACTCGACTCTTGCTCTTTTCTCTTCCCAGATAAAATGCACTGATTCTTTATTATCTACTATCCACAATTTCACCTCTGGTTGATAGAAATATGCCTGATCTGTATATAAAACTACAGGGACTAAAACATTTTTACTGCTTGTATATTGCTACCCATACCCACAATCAAGAGCTTCCAGTTTCTCAGGATTTGTATTATCTTTTGTTTAGTCTCTTCCCGTATAACCTTACTGTAGCTGCAATAACAGAATAATTTTTAATCCATACTACTAAATACTTCATTATTTATGTCCCCCATAAATATGAGTATTGCTGAACCAATTCATGTGTGGGTACATAGTTTACCGCTATAGCTTTTGTTTTAGCTTCATTAATTTAACATCCTGAAAACCTTGAAATTGCCTAGAATGTTTCACCAACAATGAGATGTCCTTTTCTGGCTTTATTGCACATAAAATGATATTACCTGCAAATAAAGCCATATTTTCTTCATTACCATACCAATTATATCCTTGAATTTCTGAGTTCCTTATTTTTTTTACCAATGGTTTTAAATATGGTACTAATAACAAATGTGAAAGAGAACATCCCTGCCTGGTTCATCTGTTCAGACACAACATATCTGAGTGGAACCCCCCCCCCCACTTTTATTTTTGCCTCTGATTCCTCATTATCCTCCTAAGTAACCATATTATTATACCATGGAATGCAAAGGCTTCCATTGCCATACTCAAAAAATCCCTACTTACTGCTTTTTCTGCATTAAGGCAGACTGACATCAGTGGTATGTTCTTATATTCTGCTTTCCTCTGGATCATCATTGTTCTGTTGTTGTGTCTTTCGGCTTGTACCGGTTAGGGGTCGCCACAGCGGAACTGCGGTCTGCTAATGTTTGGTAGTGGATTTTTACATGCCAAGTTACCAGCCCTGATGCACAACCTTCAACGAAGGTACGCCCATTCACGTATGCCTCCACACAGAAGGCGCTCTAGCTGAGAATCGAATGGGACAACGTCTTGCTGTGAGGCAACAACACTACCGCAGCACCACTACCGCGGGATTTTGTTAATGTTGTCAAATGTTTGCCTCACCTCCACAAAATCATAATAATCCATATCTATCAATTTTGGCAACACCCTTGCCATTCTTTCAGCCATTATACACATATACTTGAAATTTTAAATGGGCCTATAAAAAGCTGAATTTGATGGGTCTTTGCCATCTTTAGGTATTACAGCCACTACTGTTTTTTACAGGATATATGTAGTTCCCCTCCTTTTAAAATACTGTTAAACAAAACCTTCATGATCTTTTTCACTTTCTTCACTCCTAGCTTCCAAATTTCCACATGAATATCATCTATTCCTAAAGAGTTTCCTGGAGATTAGTTATACATCATTGTTTTGATCTCATCTCCTCGTATCTTAACTGTTAGTTGTTGAGCCTCATCTACCTCTAACATTTAAGTCTTCCATAAATATTTCCATTTGTACTTTTTTTTTATTTCTGCATTTCTCTGCTAGAAATTTTCATACCATTTCTGAAATATCTCTAATATTACTAGAGGATTTCTGGCTATTTTTCTTGTTATGGCTCCCTGCGTTTTGCAAAATCCCTTTCTACTTACTGTTGCCTAAGTTGTTGTGCTAAAAGTTACTATCAATAAATAGTTGCTTATCAGCAATCTTTCTAAACTCATGCATATTATCCGGGTACTCCCTTATTTTCTGTTCAGTACTCAGCAGTTGTGCCTCTTCTTGTTCTGTGAGATTCCCCTTATTGTGCAATACTTTAACCTTTGTCCACCCCCTCTAAATAATTTTTGTTTCTTTTTAACCGTCTATTTTTCTTTCCTTTTCTTTCTACCCTACTTTTAAACTCCACTTTCATTTTATCCAATTCACTAGCTATAACTTCTGAAGTATTTTTTATGTTCCTTAATAATCCCAAATAATTTCCAATATCCATTCCTTACATTCCATTCTTTTTTTATGAAATAGATGTGGAAGCACCATTGTTTTATTTTTGCTTCTTTACCCTGCATTTTTATTTTAGTTATTGTAGGCGCATGATCTAAATAATTACTGCATGTGTGTCAGAGCTCTCAATTAAATGCACATGTTCCTGTGAAATATATTTTTGGCAAGTCTTGCTTAGTTATTGTCCCTTGAGGAATAATATGTAAATTATTTCCAAGCTCCTACTACCAAACTCATGCCTTCCATACCAAACATTTTTATAAATTTCTTCAGAAATCTATCCCTTTTGTTATATTTTCCCTTCTAGCTCACTCCAATATGTCCTCACTGTTCCAAATCAAATTCTAGACCTCACCTATAAGTAATATTCCTTGTTGAAAGCTCCATAATAGCAATTTTAAGTGGAATATAAATTACATGCCAATGTAATCATATTTCCTTGCTCTTAACCACTTACTACCACAAATCTATCATTATCTTTTTTTCCCATTCTATGAATATTGGAGTTCCTCTAGCAGTTAATATAAGTAACCCCCTTTTCCTTTGTTCCTGATATTCTGCTGAATATCCATCCTGAAATCATTTATTTATCAAATTCACATGCTCAGTTCTTTCCAAATGTGTCTCCTGTAGCACTGCTATTTGCACTCTGCATTTCTTAATATAATTCAGTCATCTTTTCTTTTTGTTCCTACATACTATATACAATATATCTTTTAGATGTAGATTTACAGATTTTGTGATCCAAGCACCCACTAATGTTTGACTGGTTGATCTTTTATACATTTGTTTATTGTCATCTCCATTTGAACCTATGTCCCATTTTACAAGACTTTTTGTTTTAATGAAAACCCTCAAACAAAAAACATATACAGCCCCGGACCACCCCCAGAAAATGATAACTTAATACAAATGCATAAATTTATGTACATCTTCATATAATGAAGTTTAACCCTTCTCAGTACGAATAATCATCCTAAATAGATAGCTGCAGACACAGGCACTACCTGAGCTAAATTTAGGGTTATCTTTTCTAAGACACAAGTAAGTACCTGTGCTCCTGCTTACACTAATTGGTGTATGTTTCTTTTATATCCTTATTACCCTACTGGATGTGAAAAACAACTTACTTGCTGTCAGGAAACATTAACTTTAACCCATAAAGAAACGTGTCTGACTTTTTATTGGCCTATAATCAGCTTGTATCCATGGAGACATAAGTGAAAAAGAAAAAAAATATATAGCCCTCAGCTGCAAGCTCCTAAAGACATGATGAACATGTATTACTAAAGAAAAAAAAATCATTACATTCATGTTCTTTTATTTACTTGTTTATACTTAAAACTTATTAGATTAACCCAAAGGTCTTAATCCAGACATTCACTTATGCAAAAGTAACAAAAACAAAGCTCTGCATATACTATGATCTCTGTACATTTAAATCCCAAACCCTACCTCAATCGCCCAATATTACAGCCCAATAACTTAATTAGGCTTTTGTCCAGTGCCTTTCTTTTTCACTTTTTGCATTGTAATGGTTACATTTCTCAATACTAAAAAATAAGATGAATAATAGAAAAAAAATGAAAAAAATCTGTTTACTTTAGCATCTTTATCACATATAGTAACTGAAAATGCTTTACTATATAACATGTCATTTATATCATGACAAGTTTTATAGAAATATTGTTATGAATAGAAACTATTTTACTTACAGTCACCATTTCTCTTCTTTTTCTTCCCTTTTGCATAGTGTCCTTCTAAGCAGTAATGCCATGTAGTAATGTAAATGCCTTTCAGTCCCTCACAAGTGTAACAAAGTTCATGTCCTCTATTTTTGTACAACCATATTTCACAAATGTGATTGAGGTTTTCTAATTTCACATTTATTCACTAATTTCTGTGTTGCTGGTCTTCTTCCTGTTCAACTCAATCTCCCAACACCAGACTCTGGCTCAATTCCAATGTACTCCTGATTCTTCAAGTCAACTCCTGTGCTTTTCTCTGTCTCTCAAACATTTTCGTTTGGAACACTGTTAAAGTTTTCACTGGCAAGGTCCCTCTAGCAGCTTTATTATCAGAAGAATGGGAAGCACAGTCCCCTTCTGCTTAATGATCTTTTTGGACACACTTGTATACTACTTTTTTAGCCATTTCTCCATCATAAATAACTTTGATACTCAGGGAAGTTTCTGAAGACAGCTGGATATAGCAGCTTGAATCTCATACCTGCCTTTAGGCATTCCCTGATTGTTGGAATACATTTGCATCTCCTCTGTCTGGAGTACAGTGAATAAGCATTATCCAAATACTCTACTGTTTCCAACTTTTAATATTTTGCCCTTCTGCCATTGTTTTGTTAGGTTCAACTCTTTCTGCTGGTTGGATTGCATCCTTACTAATATAGGCCTTGGCTGCTTTCTCATGGCTAAGTTTGTGGCATGCACACAACATAAATGTGAAATTAGAAAACCTTTCAATTAACTAATTTTGCATTTACTTTTTATGATCCTGTTACTTTGGCCTTGTATCAGAGTTTATCTGTTGTTGTGGTATATATAAATCTTTCTAAGACTTTTGACATTATTCCACATATGAAATTTCTCCATCATAAATAACTTTGATACTCAGGGAAGTTTCTGAAGACAGCTGGATATAGCAGCTTGAATCTCATACCTGCCTTTAGGCATTCCCTGATTGTTGGAATACATTTGCATCTCCTCTGTCTGGAGTACAGTGAATAAGCATTATCCAAATACTCTACTGTTTCCAACTTTTAATACTTTGCCCTTCTGCCATTGTTTTGTCAGGTTCAACTCTTTCTGCTGGTTGGATTGCATCCTTACTAATATAGGCCTTGGCTGGTTTCTCATGGCTAAGTTTGAGGCATACACACAACATGCTCTTTCAATTAACTCATTTTGCATTTACTTTTTATGATCCTGTTACTTTGGCCTTGTATCAGAGTTTATCTGTTGTTGTGGTATATATAAATCTTTCTAAGACTTTTGACATTATTCCACATATGAAATTATTGATGTAATGCATGAAAAGCTGATAAATCTATAGATTATACATTGGATCTCAAACAGGCTGAATGAAAGAAAGCAGAAAGTTAGAACTGAAAATTATCTATTTAACTGAACCAATATGTTTAAAGGGGCCTCATAAGGCTCAATACTGGGCCCAATGTTCTTTAATATACTGTAGTTTTTATTCTTACATACCAAAGCATTCCTGTATCTGGATGGCAAAATACACTGATGATATCACATTTGAACAAGTTATAACATCATCAAGGGAAACAGAAGAATTTAATCTGTACTTGAGTAAAGTATCTTTTTTGTTTAAATTATAATGTGCTAAAGATTAATAAAGATAAATGTGGGGTCCTTTACTTTGACAAACCTAGTATGAATGGCGAGGTGAAATTAGGAATCATAGTTTTATCGAGTTTGTTAGAATATAAGGATTTGAGCATTAGAAGTTGTAGCATTAATTTTAAGAACATTGTTTCAAGGAATACAGAATTATTTAAAAAAGTATTTACTGCATATGTTTGACCTATTATTGAATATAATATGATGCTTTGTGCATATACCAAAGGGGATTTATTTATTTTGATGGAGTACAGATGAAATTTAGGAAGAGAATTTCTGGGTTGAAAAATCTCCTATACCAAGCTAGATTGGAAGTTTTAGATCTTTTTCCATTAATTAGTGTCTAGCTTATTGGGGATCAAGAAATAAAAAGTTCCATTTCTAACTAAACATTGAGCTTACATATTCTGTTCAAATTAATAGAGGTGTAGCCATTCATTTAAAATTAGAAGACGTAGAATTGTTGCTAGAGCAAAGTCTATATCACCTTCTATGATAAGTATATGGAATAAACTCCAGTTATTAATTAGTCAGCCTGAATCATTATATCTGCTTTTAGAAATGTCTCACTAACTGGGTTGATATTAAGGTTTATATATTTATATTGAAGTCTACATTTTGAGTGGCATTTTGCCCCAGTGAAGATTTTTTTCTAACTATTGAAACTATTAAATGCCAGTCCATTGTGCCTTTATAAAATGAATACAGCCTATTCTTTCTAGCTTTTTTTTTTTTTGGTACAGCATTAAATGTCGGGTTTTCCTTGTGAGCTCTGTTCTCTAATTCTACCATTTTTGAAGCACCTCTTACTGAGCAGGCTCATACTAAGCCAACCTTTTCTTCATTTTGTCCTCTGATTTTTGCAGTATTATCCTGTTCTTCTGAGTATCTGTTAAAGCTACCTCCATTTTTTCCAACCTTTTGTTATTTGAGTTGATGTACTCCTTCACATTTTTGTGTTAATCAGCTCTGAGCACATTGACTTATTTTTTTTTCTCTAGGTGACTGGAAGTCATGTCTTGCAACAAAGCTGAAGCTTAAAATGTTTTTTGCTTAACAGCTACAGGATTCATCCCAGTCAATGTTTTCTTTTCACCTTTTCTAACTGATTTTTTCAGGCTCTCTAAGTTTCTTCTTTGCTGGCATCCAAGCAGTGTACTTTCTAGCTGGTAACAGAATGTATTAAAAGTTGCAAAGTTCCTGGCCCTTACATTTCATTTTCTTTTTTTCACACTGGAGAGCTGAAGTTAAGCTGTTGATCAATGTACAGCCATCATGGAAGTCCCTGAGGGCCAGCATATTATGCAAATTTGTAAATGAACTTTTGGAATTTTTATGGTGCTGAGTATCGATTCTGTAATATTCATGTGGTCTGCTGTCACTAATGTTCAAGACTGACTTTATTTGCAAAAAAAAAAAAAAATCAGTAAAATGTTAATTAAAAATATATAGTAACTTTACAATGACAATTATTTAAAGAAAGCTATTTGTTTCTTCTTAGGCAAAAATTACCCTTGTAACATTTTACTGAATATAACTAACTCTGTAGTTATAATATCTAGGACAACTTAAAAAAAAAGTTTAGATAATCACCCCTTCAATTTAACGAGTTCTATCATTTGTGTGTCATCATAAGGCAACTTGAAGACACAACTAGAATAAAAGAATGAAGAAGGTGTTTGTGAAAACCTTTCAGTGGGATGCAAATACTTGTACTGGGCTTGTTCATAGTGTTTATATTAGACACCACAACTAAACTAAGAAATAAGTCCTGCAATTTTACTAATGGCGTGATGGCAGCAGCAATTATTAATTTGAGGGCAGTCACTATACCAGTTGTCTAGTGAGGCTTGCAGGATGAACAGTTAGGTGACAAATTCAGTTCAAATAATTCCAGAGTTATGCACTTCACTGTGCTTGTGTTTGTTTGGGGAAGGGTGTAATCAAAAGCTTACATGTTATGCTACAGACCATAAGGTAAATAGATAAGGAAATAAATAACTGAAATTCCAAACCCTAGGGTGAATATTGTTGTGTGATACAGCAGTTGCGAACACATTAGAATGTTGCAGTGCATTGCTGGGGGGATACTAAAAATATACTTGACATGTTTCCTTCTTAAAGGATACTGGTAAGCTATTATTGGGGAAGATGTGTCCATCTGTGGAATCCATATTTCTAGAAATACAAGAAACAGGCTGCGAAAGTATCAAAAAGGAGGAGGGAAATTGGAATACAAAAAAATAAGCTGAAGCACTGGAATTGTTAACACGGGAGGAAGGGAGTCAAGATACACTTCTTAATGGAAAAGGTTGTAGAACTCTTTATTGTATTATTGGTCCATGTGATAGAGTGCAAAATTGTTATGACTTTTAAAATGTATTGTGGCAGGTAGGAAAGCAAAGCAGAAGATGGAATTAGTATTGATATACTTAGGGGGTGATATGACAGACCAAAAGTTTTCTTCTGTCAGCATCTTTTTACGGTTTTATGAACACCATATGAGAGAGAAAACCAAAGGCCTTCTAACCTACCTTCAGTAGTGGGTGATATTGTAGTATCATTTGTCGATAGTATTAATATGAGCTATTTTCCAAACAGGACAAGAAGCAATATAATAAGGAGAGGCAATACAGCTAACTGAGCTTTTTGACTGTCAAGCGGGATGATAATTGACTGTAGGAGGGGCAATGCAGGTGCCATAATTGGATTTTCTTTAGAGTTGAAAAAATATATAGTAAGCTGAGAAACAACTGTCAAAGTTATATACTAGTTACCAAAAGAAATTGAATGTTAAGACAGCTAGGTGGACAGTATAAACTGTTAGTGTTGATTTCCCAGTGGTAGCTCTGCACAGAAACAGATGTCTCCATAAGGTGCAGATTAGCTTGCCCCTGCAACATTTACAATCTTTAAATAAAAATGGGAAATGCTTCAGGAAAACATACATGACATTGCTAGGAAAAGTCAACATAATCCTTTAGCTAAACATGTTAAAATTGTATGCAAACTCTTTCAAAATATAACAAGTCATCTGAAAAATGTTTATTTGTGTCACAGGGTCTAAATACAAATTGTTTGCTTGGAACAGGACAGTGAGGGTCTTCATTAGTAACTATGCCCAAAATGCATGAAATATTAACCTTCAGAAACAACATGATAAAAATAAAGCAAGCAGAAAAAAGAAAAAACACATAAAAATGTGTATATGTTAGACAAGTACAACATTTTATTGAGAAGTAATGAAGTCTATATGGACAAAACATTTTGTCGACCATAATTTAGACAAAAAGTCATCTAGTGACTATTAATTTAATTGGCCGTTTTGTTTTTGTAATGCAATTTATCTTAAGCATTCATTCTTTCTTTTCCATTCCTTCTTTACATGCATTACTGCTCTATATACATGTTAGTAACAAATGAACAGAGATCACAAACAAACCAAGTAATGTGTACATGTTTTTAGTTTTCACATTGGCTTGCTTCCATTCATTTCAATTATAAAAATTTGTTTTGCTCACTGTTGTCAGTTTTTTCTGCACTGCTTCTATCTTTCAGGATATCTTGGGAAACATAATTAATAAAGCATATCACTTCTATTAACTATTAAAATATATAAAATAAATACTACTGCCCCATGGCTGATATGATATATACTGCTAGTCTGTAAATGTTAACCATATGTAACTCTGTTTCCACTCTTGTCATGATGAAATATGTGCTCTAATCCCATGCCTTCTAATGAGTTGCTGTTTTCCTAACACTAGAAATAGCTAATATCTTTATACTGCCACTGTCCTAACACTTACCTGATTTTGACACAAACAGACATAGAAGTACTGCTGAGCTTCTAAGGGCCTTCAAAACTGTCATATGAAGTCAGTGGAAAAAAAATCATGATGTATTTCTGTAACACTTTAATTATGTTTCACTCCACCTGCACAACTCTTTCTATCCAGTCACATGCAAATGCACTCATCCAAATTACACAAACTGCATTGATTTAACTGACTTTGAAAAATTGAAAGAGCATTTGCAAAAGTGCAAATGCATTTATTAGTTTATTCAGGGCCATGTCTATCGACAAAAGCTAATGTGTCAGAGAGATCGGCTGGTTGGCCTGCCACGCTTGAGTAGCTGCTGGCTACCAGCCGTTGATTGTGATAAGAGCTGAACGCTGGCTTGTCTGACTGATGACTCTGCTTATGAGTGATGTGTGACCCTACACTGTCCTAATTATGATTTCTTTAATGGGGGGTATTTTAGCCAGCCGCTTGTGAATAACAACCCTGTCAATACAACTAAAACTAGACTTTGCTTAAAGAGCTTTGAGAGCCTCTACAAAAGCTAATGTGTTCTTTGATGTTTTTTATATCATATAAACAAAGCTGCCTGTCTAATACACACATGAAATTCTTTTATAGATGCCTTACCTAAGCTACATAAGGATATCATGCTTTTTGTGTGCAGTCCTACCCTTAGCCCATTTTGTGTCTTTGACAATGCCTTCTATGGTCATTTTTTAAGTTTTATTAAATCTGTGTAAGATCTGAATCAAAAGAAAAAAGAACTGAAGAAAAAAATATCTGAGTATCCTAGTGAATTGCATTCAGATTTGTTTAAAAGAGTTTTATAGCACAGAATGTGTAGGTTAAGAAATGCAGCTGCCTTATGCTGTGCAGTAGATTTCAGAAATAGCTGAGACTTTGAAGTAGGCAGTAAAATGTTCAGTGATTTGTCCACATTGAAATGGTTTGTGCTGTGAAGAGGAAGAAATGAAACTGGAGATTATCTTTACATTTCTATTCTGAGATCATGCTGGAGAATCTGTATCTTTTCGGTCTCATTTGCTAAGAAATAATGAATGGCAAGAAAGATCAGCTATTTAAAAATACTTGGGAGTCCATTTGTACATCATCCCCAAGAAAGAGGAAATGAAAGAATGCCTGCCGATGAAATGTTGGTGTTATCAGACAGTTATAACCTACACTTACTTATTCTATAACAAATAAAAGGAACATCCCAACATGGTTTAAAATAAAATCTGTTGAATTTTGCATTTTCAAAAAAGAAAAGGTCTATAGTGCACAAAGTATGAGCAGTAAATCACTCAACATGCAAGATGCTATTAAATCATATTTCACAGTCTGCGTTTAAATTGTATATCGCAAGGATGTGTTGATATCAAATCTGATTTTTAACCAGGGAAAATAGATGTGGTTAACTGGTTATATCCCCAAGTTCTGAACTAAAGGCCACAGATTTGGGTTCTTTAGACTTTTTTGATTTTCCATACTGAATATAATAATTACTTACAAGTAAATGTATAACTTCATATTTCACAAGGCATTTCTCCCTGAGCATATTAATTTGAAGTCACTGACAGGTTCAAGATCACAACTGCTGTGCAAAAAAGATTATTGACCCTCTGTTTTCTTTACCCTACAAAGCAGCTAGTGATTTTATTTTGGTGAACAATAAATAGTTCCTACATATTCTGAGACCATTTCAACTGGATTTTATCTACTGTCTGGAATCTAAACTTGTGAGTTCCCGTGAGATTCCGCAATTTTCAGTATCAAAATTATTTGCACTCATAAGCTGAATTTTTTCAATGGCTGTAGCTTGAGAATTTGGGCAGTGAATAAGGGCAACCAATCCTTGGTTACTGCAAAAGAATGTCTCCTTTGAATCAGTCCAGCCATGTAATAAAAATATGAAGTAAAACAAATAGATCTTAGTCCACTGCATAACAAGCATCATACTTTAACATCCAATTTTTTACATTTAAGACCCTTTCAAATCAGTATGTGGCCTTTGCTTAGCTATCAGTGATTGTCATTTTGATATTCACAAACATTACTTTTGCTGAAGGGTTATGCTAATGCAATCGATCAATATATTCCTTACACACTGAGCACTAGTGATAGGTTTTCATAAAACACTTTTGAGTAGACAGCAATGCCACTTACTAGCTATATAAACTACAAAAATACCTTAAGTGATAAAACTCAAAAAACAAGCAACCAAAAGTTTAAAATTAATTTAATTTCCAACTGTAGTTAGGACCTAATCAAAATTTCACAGAATTCCATATGGTGATACATTAGGAATGCTTTCCTACAAGAGGTTAGTGGTATAGACATGAGGAAGGGTACACTTACATTTACTGAATAAGAATGTATTATCACTGCTATCATGACAAATACTAATCATTTTCTATTATCCTACCTCTTAGGGGATAAATAGAAGATATGTGGAAGGTAAAACAGATTCTTAGGCAGTGTAGATTTTTAATAGGAAACTGAGCAGTTTTCCCATCTTCTTTAGCCCACTGTTTTCCCTCAAATGGTTGTGGTCAGCACAACTATTAAATGAGCAGTTACCTGGGTTCAATTCATATCCATCACAAAATTGCTTGTCTGGAAGTAATAAAATTCTGACCTGCTTAGGATCTTCATTCTGTCATCTTGGGTTTATATCCCTCAGTTTCCATTTGTATACTGCCTGTGTATTTTTAGGTCAATTAATCAATCCAGTGATGTCATTCTGCCACTGAAAAGAAACATTTGTGCTAAATGGATCTTGCTGAGAAAGTGAATGAAAGAATGAATTGAAATGGTATAGTACAGTCATTCATATTTCTACCCAAGAAAAATGTTGTCCTTGTAACCTCTTTTACAGAACCATTTCAGCATCTACCTCTGTCATAGATCCCTTTCAGCAATCACACTTTCTATTTACGTGCCTATTATTTTATTTATTGTTACCATTATTTTATTTATATTCTTATTACCAGGTTGTCCTTCTAAGCTAAAACCCATTTCCCATGGAGGCTTGTAGTACAATTCAAACTAGGTAGTAAAGTAATTAAATATGGTTATGGTATGGTACTGAGTATTAATTAATCCATGACCACAGCAGTGAAAGTAAATAAAGAAGAATAAGTACGTATAGCCGTGGGTGAAGGCAGGTAAGCTCCCCGACATACTTCCCATGCAGGGGGGTAACTCTTTGTACTGCCTTAACAAATATAACAGTTCCTGAGGTTGTACAACTTCCAGGAAACATAAGTATTTGTATTGAAAAGGTCTTTCACTGGACCAAAACTCCACAAATAATATTTATCTCTACATATATGTTGAAACATATTTCATTTTTTTTTTTTTTTGCTGTTTTTGCCGAAAAGTCCATCAGTTTATGTACTAGTTTATCTGTGTTAGATAAAGTAGAACTTTTATCCAGTTTTGTGGACTCCTATGAAGGAAAATGAGATGGGAAAGGAGACCATAACCCAAAGTATTGAATAACTGTAAAAAGACAGTAGCACGGGGAGGCGAAGAGAATATTGAAAAGGGTCGGAGTAAAGCTGAAGTAATTCAAAGAGTTTCTATTTCCCTGTCCTTGCCGAATGATGGATGTGATCTTTGACACTTGCCTATACATCCTGCTGGCCTCGGCTGTAGACAGAAAAAAGAAAAAACAGAAAGGGACAAAAAACAAATGACCTGACAGTCATGGGGTCAATTATTAAAGAAAATAAAGCATTTTTTGAGGGTTCTAATTCTCATACGGCATAAGCACAAAGCGTTCCTTGATTAGTTTGTTGGTCTGGTTTAGATGTACTAACATATAAACAATGTAGCAGTTTGAATCAGTTCTGGTCGAAGTTAGGAATGGCACTATCATGACCTTTTTGCATATTCCTCTGAAGTATGTGTACATCTTATGCATAGGAGAGTTGCTAATTTCTAGAATACTTTTTTCTTTCTTTTTTTTTTTTTGACCACCAAGTTATAGTGTCTACTGTATGAGCTTTTGTTTCTGACTTGGATTGGTTTTATCTTCTGATATTTTGTTATTATTATTGGGACAACACAATGGTGCAGCAGATAGATTCTCGGCTGGGCTGCTTTCTGTGTGGAGTCTGCATGTCCTCCCTGTGTTTGCATGGGTTTCCTCCTGCATTCCAAGGACATGCAGTAGGTTGAATGGACACTCTAAACCTTCCAGAGATGTGGGTGTACAAGTGAATGTGTGGTGTGAAACAGCCATGCAGGGCTAGCCACCCACCAGTGTGAACTTTGGTTCTAGATGATTGTCATTATTGAAGCAGCACTCCAACCCCATGGGAAAAATGGGAAAAAGGGGTGATGGATGGATGGATGGATGGATTTTGTAATTATTGGTTTTCCTCACTGTAATACTACATGAACATATGTGTGATTTTGTGTGGTCACTGTGACAAATTATGTGCAAAAAAGTCATGGGTTTGAATCATGTGACAATTTGGAGCAATAGCTAATATTGGAAGTATCTTGGTGTGTGTGTGTGTGTGTGTGTGTGTGTGTGTGTGTGTGTGTGTGTGTGTGTGTGTGTGTGTGTGTGTGTGTGTGTGTGTGTGTGTGTGTGTGTGTGTGTGTGTGTGTGTGTGTGTGTGTGCATGTGCGTGTGTGTGTATGCATTACTGAAATGTAAACTCAAACACACATGATGATTTGCTGCAGTGTTGGAAGTAAAACAACTGGTGATGATCAGTTTTTGGGCTTGCATTTGATATTGCTCTTCTGACACTGATGTCCTCTCTCTGAATGTGTCGCATGACTAAGCCAATTCTCTGGATGAGTTAGACTTCATTAAATAAGCAATAGGTCTGAGATTATTATTTATTATTGTTATTCTTGTGCACTTGTTGACTTATATCAGTCCTCATACCCTGATGCTGGTCTGGTGATCCACTGGTTTCCTCCAGAGTAAGTCCTGATTTTCACTTAATTACTTTTGCTCTCACCACACAAGCTGTAATTCAGACATCCATCTGAGATTTTCTGGTACGTGACCACCATCCCATATCAATGGCCTTCCCCATCAGATGCCAGGCAAGCTGTGCTTAGGGGTAAAGGCAGGACAAACCCTTAAACCACAAGATGGGTAAGCTAGTACCTGCCACTCACTTATCTTCACCTGCTAGCTGTTCCAGTGCCTGAACCACTAATCAAATCCAGGTTGCCTAAGGCACAGTCAGAGATTTATCCATCTCAGAGCTGGCTTAATTTTGCCATTACTGTTTTCTGAATGTTTACAACAGACATTTAAATATAATTTGTTTAAATCATACCATTGGTCCAAATTTTGCAGGTGCCCTAATTCACCTCATTTCAGCTTTGCTATACCACCACAGAATTTTTTTTATGAAAACCATCAATTTTTGTCTTGAGGCAGTGACCCAAAAACACAAATAACAATGAAGTTTCAGGAAGACTTCTGTGAATGATGGAAGACTGGATACATTGTTTTGATGTATATCGCTGTGCAAATGGCAGCAGCCCATGTTTCTTCTTATCACAGGTAAGGAAACCACAGAAGCATTTCATGTCAATGAATTGTCTAATTAGCAACTCAAATGCTTTACAAAAAGAGACTGAGATCCACTTTCTTGAGGCTGTGTGTGAAAATAATGTGAAAACAATGTACAGAAGCTGTAAAAAGTAAAAATAAAAATAAGATATAAGCCATGTAGTCAGGCAAAGTGAATTTTGGTAACAAGGAAAAGCCAGGCACCCCCACCAACTCCCTCTGCAAATGTTGTAGTTATAGGTATGTAGAGGAGAAATGCTGAGCAAAACATGGTGTAAGGACTGTGTGTCTGAAACTTGGTGGAATAATTCCTGTTGTAAGGAATAAATTGAATATATGTGGTAGTAGGTTGGAGGGGGAAAGCTGTTTCAGTTTTAAGAATATGAGGATGGAGGTAGAACTTGGGGTTATCATCTAACTCTAGAGATGGTAGGCATTTCTCTACTTCCTTGGCAGTAAAAAGGAGGACATTCCAATATTCCATGTAGTGTGAAGGATCTATCGTACTTATTAGAGTTTGTAAGGAAATGCTGGGTGGGTTAGGTAAATGAGTATATATTGGTATGAATGTTCTTTAATGTTTCTGCAGGAAAGTTGTCTGTAGATTCTGGCTTTAAGATTCCAGTGTTGTATTTTAGTATTATAAGTGTTTTCCTGGTCACATTTCTATTCTTTCCATACCTTATTTCTTTTCCTGATTTCTTTCCCTATGTCTACTCTAACCTTTAAGCTATAATTACAGGCTGCACAATGGATAATGTAACCTCAGCATTGTCATGTCTTCCTAAAGAGGTTCAGCATGTCCACAGGAAAGAGGTGTTCTGCTATGAGGTGATTTGATCATTCTGGTAATGGCATTTCCTCAAGATGCTATTTGTAAGTCTACATCTCTGGTTATAAACTTATGTACCTGTTTGGGTGGAGTGCCCCTGCCAATACAGTTTGTAATTGTGTGCCACTCCCCTTAGGCTGTGTCATGACTGTTAGACCAATGGGATCCAGTCTGCTGTCTACATCAGCTTGATATGGTGCATAGGATGTAACTGTTTGTGGTGCTGCACCTGTGAGTATTTGAATAAACTCTGTTTAAAACATCTGAAATTCTAATATAAGTTGTAGTTAATGATGTCTATATGTAACATGTATCATCTATTTCTGTGGTCCTACTGCTGATAATGATGAAGGACCTGATGAAGAGATAAGTCAAATTTATGTATACACTTTCATATTAAGCACTACATGCCCTAAAAAAAACCCAGTAAGACTAACCTTCTGTAGCAGTGGCTGAAGGTGTACTAAATTCCTGACAGCCACACCAACTCGAATGAACCCAGTGTCATTATCCTCTGTAAGTAAGTGCGCTTCATCAGGTGTTTGGACAGTAAAAGACCCACATCCCATGGCAGTACATGCAGTTCTGTCTACCCTTCCTCCAGGCACATGGTATCATATCATTAGCTCCCTTTCTTCAGTATGGGAAGGTATGGTTCCTTTTTTCTATGTCATTTATGTCATCCAATACATGACTGCAGACTTCAGCTCACTCTTTATGTCTTGGATCACCCTTTCAAAAAAAAAAAATACATTCTAGATATGTTTAATTGTAATCCATGAGGTTATGGTTTCTTCAATGGTAAAACTATTTCTCCTGGGCCTTGCACCAAGATTTTTTGAATTACTACTGTAACCCATCTCTGAGTGAGTTCATACAGAGCGGTAAATCTGCTTTAAGCAATGCTAGCACAAGCAGTAGAGGAAACAAACAATATTGCTGATATCTGTCATGTTTCACCATTTCCATTATGTGTAAATCATTTCTCTCTCTCTTTTTAATATTTTTTCTAGGGGAAGATATCAGAAAGTGCATAACTGCAAATCAGACATACAATAGCTTGTGGGAGGAGAGGTGGAAAACCTGTCCTACCTGGTTAGTGATGGTTCACTTAATGAAATGCATTAAATATGTATGCAGCTCTCTTCTGTGCATTGCCATTACCTGGTACCAGACACTATAAATAAGTATGTTATTTTGTAAGTACAGAATATGGAAGAGGAATTTTTACCCAGTAATGCCACTTCACTTCATACTTAACGTCAGCATCAGAGTTCCACCTTACCAGTACTTTAGAAGATATTCCTGAAGGTTTGTCAATGCACCACAATGATATGATCCTAGTCTAGTCTGATGCTAACTGTAACAATGTTAAACTATTATGTTTAATTCTGACATTCTGTTAATCTTCACACAGATGTGAGAGTTAGCGGTGCACAAAAACATCATAAGTAACTTCTCACCATGGTCAACTTGCTGTTACTATTGATTTTATGTACATTCATATTAGTTATGTACAAGCATTCAGATATTAAGCATGTAAGTGCACATGCTTTCAGCTGCCTAAACTACTAAAGCCAGCTTGCAGTGGATATGGTTCACATGTTAGGAATCTCTCTCATTCCTTAGGCATCATTCTGTGCTGAACCTGGCTACAGAAATGCCTACTTTTTATTAAACATTGGATTAATAATGAAGCTGTTATACTTACTATAGAACTCAGGCCTCCTCTGTTGTTCTTCTGCCACCCATGGGGGGTAGGTTTTAATGATGCCTCTGTACATCATTATACCAGTGTCTGCACTGTTGTCTGCTCCTGGGATGCCAACAAGTGATGATAGCACATCCCCTAAATCTTTCCAAAGACATATCTTCTTAAATGGCCAGATCTCACAGGGTTAAGGCTAGCCTGGTATGATTCCTGAAACAACAGTTTGTGGCCCCACCTCAAGTCTTAGGCTTTTTATTTACTTACTTAATTACTTACTTACTTACTTAATTAATTAATTAATTTTGCTTCAACTATGAATCACCAAACTCTGCAATGCTGAGTAATGCAAATGCTAAAAAATACATAAATAAATGCCCAAACATAGAAGAACAAAAAAAATTAGCTTTAAATGTTTGCCCCCCCCCCGCACTATCAAATGTTGAGGGCAAGCCTTACCCACAAATTTATATTTGTCCCGGCCCCCCCCCTTCAATAAACAAACATCACACCGAATGACATTTGATGACCTTTATTAAACTTCCATAACATAGCTTTGATAACCAACATTTATTACCACTGAACATAGTATAGTTGCTTTTAATCACAGAATAAACATCCATGTAATGTTAATCAGGACATCATGACCTACTCATCCTGACCCAGTAAGCAGCATCCATACCTCTACTCGCTTACTTTACTTATGAAGCAGCATCCAAGAACTCACTTCATATCCCATTTATTGAATTACCCATCCAACCAAATAATTCAAGACGACGTGACCTTAAGCATCCTGACCCAGTAAGCAGCGTCCATACCTCTACTTGCTTACTTTACTTACGAAACAGCATCCCTAACTCACTTCATACACTATTTATAGAATTACCTTCTAACTGAATAAGCGGCGTCCTTACCTCCGTTTTCTTATTTTTTTAGCAAGCAGCCTCCAGCTGCTCACTTTGCTATCCAAAATTCTTGAAATGAACATCCAAACACCAGAGGGGGGAGAGAAAAAGGCAAGCTTATACCTCTTCTCTGCCACACCAGCCTGACCAGGCTCTTCCCCCTCCCTCCTACCAAGATTTTTCAACCAACTAACCCCCATAAAAGTAGGGGTTATGCCAAACATCATTTGGTGTACCCATCATCTGTAAATCAAATTAGATCCCTGTCATCAACTCCAAAGCCCTAACATACCAGTACTGAAATGTACCTTGATGAACCTAAATAAAATAGGATTACCTGTGACCCCCTTGTATCACACCAGAACATCCACTCCAACTGCACTCTGTGGCCTCATTGCACCACTCTGGTGACCAGGGCCTCTTCTGCAACCTCTATAGTCAAAAAGCAGGAACAACCACCCTGTTGACTCCATCACCTTCCAATGCTACTTCCTTCAGGCCCCAACTACTGCCACCTGCAAAAGAAAGAACAATGTAAATTCTCTACATTCACACTTTCTTAATGACATTAGGCAATGTCAAAGCACACCCCACCCCTAAATCGCCCCTGCTAAATTTCCCTAGCTCCCCCACCTCAACCTAACACTGCCTTACCCCCATCATTCCTTTCACTGACAAAGCAAAAACACACTACAGAATCAATGACCCTCATTATAACACAAGGTAAAGTGGTACCAACCAAGGATATGGCAACTAATCACTGTAGAAGGATAACTTAAATAGCAATATACCTTACTCGGGACACGTCTTGATTTCCATATAAAACCTATACAGCACAGCATACGCCTAGCAAACTTGCCTCTTAATAGCCTCTAAATCATTTATGTAATCACCCTACCAAACTATCCCACATGATTACTGAAGCAACTGGTAACAGGGGCTGTTTAGATCACAGATGCCATGTACATTAGAAGAAAACCAATATTAATGTCCTGTCTTGACATTTCAAGCTAAACCATTGCAGTATGTACAACAGCAACTTATGTGAACTGTAGTAGTCCCCAATCCCTGCAATTAACTGAATGACCTGAAGTGTGCACATAGCAGCAAGACTTCCAGCCATGAAAAAGCCACCATCTTTCCCATTTCACCTGGACTCCAAGCACACTAGCCTAGTCATCATAATATATGAAGTCATTAAATTGTCACCCCTTGCACGACAAAAGTGCCTGTCCTCCAATTTCTGCTGCCCATAATTCCCAACTTTAAGAGCAATGTTAGAAAAAGAACATACTGTGTTCTCCTGGCAACATTTGTCTTCCTCTCAATCTCTTGAAAAATTCTGCCACTTCTGAGAAGTAGCCATGTCTGGTAAATGCAAATAGCAGTAAGTCTGAGTGCAGACAATACCTCCCCCAACAACCAGAGCAACACACTCTCCCGACCTGGTAATGACCTGTCAAATCCTTAATCTATTCCTTCCATCCCACCCCTGTAGCTCAGTCTAATGGTCAACGCTACCAAACTCACAAAGCAACACCGCCACCATGGACCCCTTCCATAGACAGTTAATCCTTTTCTTCTCAACTTCTGCTGGCCATCGATGCCAAGCAAACTAAACCTAAACAGTTAAACTCGTTCCTTCCAACTTCCTTCCTTCTGGCCCATAATCTCAAAATTTCCCAAAATACCCCCATCCCCCAAAATCGCTGTTGCCCCTGTAATTACCTGCACATCCTCTGGAACAACCCTATCTGCGTGCTCAAACTCCCTACCATTAACTACTAAACACCAAACAGTCACAATGCCCAATCAGAAAGCACCAACCTATTAAACCTTACCCAATGACACTCAATAAAGAAAAAAAAAACACCAACCCACCAAGCCAACCAGTTAAACTGCCTAACCTTCAAGATTCTAGAACTGAAGAGCTACCAAAACATTCATTAACCCATCCTTGTCCCTAGATTTCACCAACACCGCTAACTGTCAAAGCCTCAAAGCTCCCAGAGCAACCCATTATCCCATCCTTACTCAAGGCTTACCAGAAAACCACAATGTTTATGAAAAGTGGACCAAGTTATTAGACAATCCAAGGAGTACAGTCAGTGTAAATCCCGGTATATGCTGTGATATTAATGCTTAGTCCAATAAAGTTAATCATACCCAATGTGCTTGTAACTCAAAGATGCTGACAGGTATTTCCATTTATACTTTGTCTTTGCAGCATTTCATTTGTTGCACCCCATCCCTTTGCTCCAGTCTGTGATTTACTTCCAAACTACTACCAGCTGTCCTCTATAGAATGCCCTGCACCTAAGCCTGTGTGGATCCGCACCCCAAAAGAACTGTGACAGCCTTTTTTTTTTTTTTTTTTTTTTTTTTTTTATATTGAGCTGACCCATACCTCTCAACCTGATAGAGCAAGAAATCTGGACAAATCCATAAATAATGGAAAGACAAAGGCCCTAAACAGGGACATTTGTAAATATTGCTCTTACATACCTAGAAAGTTGATAGAGCAACATGCCTTGCATCAGCCTGAATCAACTGAAAGATATGAAGTCCGAACCCAAATGTCTGTCATTATATTCTGACTTAATTCTTTGATGCTTTGCCAATGATTTGCTAGAAAACCACAGTTTTATAAGACTGGGTACAAACATGAAACAAAATCTGGACATTCTGTGAAAATCTGAGCAGTTGAGTGGTGTGCTCCTATCAAACTCATGGAAGTAGAATAACCAGGTTTACCTTAACATGATTTTCTTAAGAGGTAGGGAGTCTGAAAGGGCAGTGTGGGCATTCCATAAAGCAGGGAAGTCTGCCTCAGCATATACTTCGCCTCTTAACCCAGGAACAAACCATGAATAAATAAAAGTATTGGGCACACCGACTGGTAGTCATCGGACACCCCCCCCCCATACTGTTTCTGCCATCCGACAGTAGAAACCTATTAGCACAAAGCCTGCCAGTGGGAGGACCAAGGTGAAAATCCAGATAAATGCCAATTCTGCCCACAGACCTCGCACATAACAGCAGAACGTCTAAACCTCCCAGAGTAACACTGTGCACATGCGTGACTAATGGCACCCACTCACAGGCATCCCATAGCCCCGGGAAACTGCCTCTGCCACAAAAGAGAGCATATCAACAGGCTCTGCCTATAAACTATGCCAGCAGCCTAGGCAAACATGATGAAAAAGACAACTCTTCTCAAACACTAGCTACAAAGCATACACACTACACCTCTCAACCTCTTAAAGCAAGGGATCTGGACAAGCCATAAATAAAATTGTGATAAAGGCCCCAAAATTAGGAACAACTTTTTAAATATTGCTCTTACAGATTTAGAAAGTTGATAAAATAAACAGGTTTGCAATAGTATGAATCTCTGAAGGCTAGGAAGTCTGAAACTCAAATGTCTGTACTTTCCTAACTTCTATCTTTAATGATTTGCCACTAAATTCGACGCAAATCTGTACAGTTGAGAGGTATGCATCTCACATAAGCTCACCTTCCAGCCCATCGGTGACATCACTCCTGTCATCCTCCCCCTGACAATCCTGAAAACATGAATGCCATATGGAACAGACCAAACAAGCAATTCAGCACCCTGTGAGCAAAGTCCAGACATTCTAGAAGAAGTACATAATTGAGCAACAAGGAACCAACCAACCGCCATGTTGCCCCCTGCCACAGACAAACTGCAACAAGCTCATACAACCAAGTGAGGAACAGACCCACAAGCGCTCCCCTGCCAATCCCCACATAGATGGAAGAGTACTGTTGACAACCTCTTTATATATATCTATATATATATATATATATATATATATATATATATATATATATAGATATAGATATATATATATATATATATATATATATATAAATATATATATATATTTATATATATATATACAGTCCAATAACCCACCCACATATCCCACTGGCAAACGGCCCAGTGTCAACTGTCCAGGATATGTGCCACAAAACAAACCATACCTTTAAGTATCACCAAGCCAGTATACCCATGCTTGCTGTTCAGCAAAAAACCAAATAAACAGCGACACCATTCAGATGGCTGAGGCAAAGAATCCAGTCAATCCCGTTGAAGTGACCTCTCCAAGCCTTCCTCAAAACACCTATACATAGTGACATAACTACACAACTCTGACATACAAGCATCCAAACCTACATCTATTTAATTCCTAAACAAAACACCAGAATGTGTTCAAAGCACAGCAGAAAGTGTTTCAACAACCAGGCAATCAGATGTCATTGACCTGCCACAGCACTCATTTCTTGCACCTTTCAAATTCAAAATCCATCCGTAGCCATGAAAACTTGTCTCACATCATGCCTGCACTAGCCATGGTAGAACTACTTGATGCCCAACCCATCAAAATGAATACCAGTTCACCCCAAGCCTCTAAACCAGTCCAACCCAACCCCAACCTCTAAACTCATCAAACATGCCTCCTAGAAATGTAGGGCATTGATAAAATGACAGGCTTAGCACTAAACTGTAAAGCAGGAAATTTTAAACTTTAATACCTGCCATTCCTCCTTAACTGCAATTTAATGCCTTGCCCCTAACTAGCCAGAACTGCCTCCTCCTCATCTAGATGCAGAGAATGGACTAAAGTTGACCAGCTATGCGTCACATCCCTCGACCATCCACAACAAAATCTGCAGCCCTCAGGCAGATCCAAGGACCCAAAGCCAGCACAAGTGCCATCCATTCTAGCTCAGCCTCAAATGCATGCAAAAGTAATACTCACGAGCAATAGGAAAGAAGAAAAAAAAAAAAAAAAAAAACAAAAAAGAATGACATATGGTGAAAACTAACAATGGATACAGATGGGAAGTCATGTGACAAGTGTTAAAAATCCTTTTTAGTCCCAAAGAAAATATACTGATTCTATTAAAACTTAATTTGCTGCTGAGACCATCTCAGGCAAGTGTACATTGCCTTATTCATTTGTAAAGTGAAAAGCACTTTAATAGTGTCCCTCTGTTTACCACAGTTACCTAAACACTCCTAAGTCTCTCAGTGCTCAGCAGCAGTCTGAAAGACATGACGGACACAATCCTCCATCTGTCACTGCCACCGAGCATGCATGGCAACAACAGTCACACTGACTTGCTCAGAGCCCGCAAAAACCAAACAGAGCTTCAATGAGGAAAATACCTCCAACTGAGCATGCCAGACTGACCCCACCTGAGAATCCCGAACCTGTCCACAAAAGCAATCAGTGCAAACTGAAGAAGGGCCGGCACAGATGACAAACCAACTGGACTGCCAACGGGCAACACAGGAAACCCCCCTTCCTTCTACTGGACACCCAAACATAATTACAACTCTCCCCAATATATTTATCACTACTACCAACCCCTATCATTGAACATCACGCACCTCTTTATACCCCATCATTTCAAGGCCTACCTGACCACTAATACCTTCAGGTCGTCATGGACGAGAACCTGCTGTAGCAAGTTCACACCAAAATGTGATTACTTACCCAGCAACACTTGTCTAAACCCTTAAGCTCCTCCCCACCCTTACCTCATTTCCTTCCAATCATCCCTCCTTCATTTAACCCTTTCATCTCCCCAAGCCTCTTAACTCCCACTAATATATTTATCTGACCACCTTCTTAAGATGCCCCTAGACAAATTGGTTTATTGCCAAACCTCATATACCAACTCTATTGTTGCATCTACTTGATGGACAGAGGAATCTTCTAAAAGAGCAGAATCACTGCTGGTGGTCACTTAAAAATTGCACTGCCAATGAATTTTGATGGAAAACAGCCATCAACGTTATGCCCCTCAATGTCTTTTTCATTGGTCAACTCAGTCCCAAGAAATTTGTCAAAGCAGTTCATCTTATTCAAGTATTTTAGCAATATGGCTAATGTTATGTTAGTCTTTGATAATACAGCAGTGCTGTAGTTGTAGTAATGCTTTTTAATCAGTTTACTTCCAGTTGATTTCAGTAATCACAATTAGGTCTGCTTTGGCAATGGCAGTTTCCATTTGGTAGTTGTGGTTAGAGCTTCATACCACATTTTCATTTTTTGCCTTTTTTCAACCTAGCAAGAACAGATTTTGTTTCTGCTTTTTACATTGAAATAACCAGGAAACCCAGTTTATATTCAGCTTTAACATTTTTGTAAACTTTTTTAATTAATTTAAGTGCATATTTGTGCTTCTTCTATCTCTCTCTATCTGTGTATGTGCCTGTATGTTTATACGATCATGAACTTATTATGCTAGTAGACTTTTATGACTTATTACCTCTCACTCCTATTCATCAGTTCCCATTTCCTCTCCTGGTCTCTGCTGCATGAAGCCTTTTGGACAGCATCCACTGCTGGTGTTTGCTCTTGTACATTTTGATCCATGGTATCCTTCACATATGCACATCTGGTTTGCTCATTGAAGGCAGCACTAATGCAGGTCTGCCTCTTAGTATAAGCACACAACGTGGTTGTGATGTTGGGCATGGTATAGGGCATGCACTATGGTCTTATTAGGGTTATAATCTTGCAGCACATCAGACATGCATTCATAGGCATGCAGTACCATTTATAACTGGTCTATCATTACTGGCTAATATATGAGTATCATTAGGATGTTAAGGGGTGGCTCACATTAACTATATGTAGTGACTGTTATCATTTGGAAACCTAATTGTCATCAAGCAGTGCAAATTAAGGTATATTACTGTTCCAGATCACACTGGGCATTATCAAATTAATTTATATTCATATGTCAGCCTCAGGTGAACATTGCTTCTTCCAGTCTGTTTCTTAGGTTCATAGTTTTATAGGTGTATACTAAATTAATGACCACTAGGGTCTGTATTAGCCTAGCCATGCAACCCAAATGTGACTCACAAATTTTATTTATGTAGGTGGCGATTTACTGACTGCCTCTGTCCATCAGAGACATAGGAGTCAGGCCAGGCATGGATTTCTGATTGCTCATTTATTGGTACAAGTTGCACTTAATTAGTGATGCAGAGGAACTCTGCTTCACATGGATGTGGAGCCTGTTCCAAAGAATGGGAATTCTCTGAAAAACATATCTGTCTCTCCAACATGTTTTATTACGTCACAAGCAAAACTGAGGTATTTTAATCTAGTAGTTCAGATGCTGCTAGTTTTGCAGATGTGCAAAACATTCATCAAAACAGGATCCAAGAATGCCCTGTATGCCAGGTAAAAGTCACCTCTCAGAAGTCTGTATGATACCATGTAAAGAGAGAGGACCTTGAGGTGGTCAGTGTAGGACATTGTGTTCACTCCCTGCATTCTTTTTGTAAGGAACCTTTGTGGACATTCCAGTTGCTGCATGCGTCTGGTCAGGACATACCAAAGGGGGCATTATATTCTATTATGCGTCTGATGAGATCCAGGTACAGTGGTACAATAATCTCTCTGGATCTAGATGCCATACCCTTGCTTATAAGTTTAGGAACAAAAAAGGATTTTCTTATTACCTTGGATGCATGTTGGTCGAAGGCTACATTGCAATCTACAGGAGTTCCCAGATTCCTGACTAGTGAATCAACTTCTAAGGGTGTTTGATTGATGATGTATTTACCTGGGGTGGTAGATCTCCCAAGAGGTACTATAATTCATTTCTTGATACTGACTTTTAAGTCACAGCTTTGGTGTTTGTGTTACACCTCCCTGAAAGGTGTTATCATCTTGGGGGATTCAATGACTGCTCCCAATTTGCAATCATTTGTGAACTCGGTGAGCCAATGGACTTTGACATTGGATTTGACATCCATGAAGTAGATGCCAAAGAGCAGTGGGCCCAGCACAGAGCCCTGTGGGACTCCACTGGTGACTGACCTTTTTTTGGAGGTGGCCTCATTGATTTTAACCTCCTAGATCCTATCAGTGAGGCAGCTAGCTATCCAGCATGTTATAAAGGGGTTTATACCTAGCTCCATAAGTTTATTGACAATGCCTGAGTGGGGTTTTGTATCAAATGCTTTATTCAGATCTAGGTGGGCAGTGGGCACCACTTTCTAATCATCCATTGCCTTGGTGACCTTCTCAAAGAAATCGACCAGATTCAGTAAGTATGACCTTCCTCTGACAGAGCCAAACTGAGATGGATCCAGTATCAGGAGGTCTCTTTTGTACTTGTTGATAATTTCAATGTTAATTCTTTTCATGGCTTTGCAAATAGGACTAGTCAGACTAATGGGTCTGTAGTTTCTAAGATCTGTTGAAGGTCCTCCCTTATGAAGGGGGATGACAGTTACAGTCCTCCATTCATGTGGCACAAAGCCTGTTTTAAGACTATAGTTAAATAATGACTCCAGGGGTCCTGATAAGTCATAATTTAGACTATTCCAGATGCAACCTGGGATGTTATCCGGGCTCACTGAGGCCATGTTCTTGGCTTTAGTGAGTGAAGCCAGTATATGGTCCCTAGTTATAGTTTGGAGGGGGGTATGTTTGAGGGCATTTTTGAAGGGATGGTTGGGGTGGGGGGTAAAGTTGGCACTGAATCTATCCACTAACAGGTTCACTATATCACCAGGCTCAGTGAATATGGCACCATTAGCCACCAGTTCAGCACATTGCTGTGTGATGCCCTTGAGGTATTATGTTTACCTTTCACCCGGGAGGCTATCTTAACCTCAATGTTGGCTTTACTTGACCTAATTACCCCTCTTAGTTGCCTATGTATTTTGATGAGAGAGGTTTTCTTTTTAGGGGAATTACCCTTCCTGATTTTTACCATATATATTTTTTCCTTTTGTTGTATATCCTGTTTAATTTGGGATGCAACGAGGGAGGCTTGTTTCTAGGGCCAGTCCTGGGCTTACTTCTGGCAGGTACAGCAGCCTATATGCAGCCATTGACATGATTGTACAGAGTTTCTGAGAGCATTTAGCATAGACTGCTTGTTCTTGGGGTTTGGAGGGGACTGAATTTTGAGAAACAATCACTTAATAAAAGGTAATTTGCCTTGGGATAGTTCATTATTGTTGCTGGTTTTAATGGGATTACAGAGCAGATTTTGATTATGAAAAAGACAGCTTTATTGTTGGACCTTACCAGGGTGGATGAGACATTGTGGGGCAATGCAGTATTTTTCCATATTTATAAGCACAAAGTCCAGGATGTTGGAGACTCTAGTGGGCATATTCATATTTTGTTAAGGGTGTTTGTACGTGCAAAATCCAAGAATCTCTTTGCCTGCAGATTTAAGGCTGCATGGGGTTTCCAGTCTATAGAGGGATAATTAAAATCTCCCATGAGTAGGGTGTTAGGTTGGATGGTAAGTGCTTCAAGTAGGTCCAAAAATGTGCTGTGAGCTTCTTAGAACATGGAGGGTGACCTGTAGCTGGCTAAGATATGGTACACGATTTTGTCTATGGTGATTTGCATGTGGAGGAACTCCAGAGTGTTATCCTGTTTGACCTCCCTAGAGGTATAATTGTTACTGATGTATATTGAGAAACCTCCTCCTTCAGGTCATGTCTCTGCAGCGACTGGTCTAAAAGTTTGAAAGGCACTGAAACCTTGTACTGCCAGGGTAATCTCTGCCTCTTTATACCATGTCTCATTTACAGGACAGACGTCTATATTCTTGAGTATGAGGAGGGCTTTGAAGGAATGTAGTTTTTTGTTTAGGCTCCTGACATTGAGCAGTAACACCTTAAGGTTCAGTTGAGCTGATTTAGCTATGTTGGTAAGTTTGTCAACTTGGCATTGCCTATAAAAGCACTATGGGAGGTGGAACCATTATCTGAAAGCCTAGATGGTAGAGGCACAAACCATCCTTGGCAAAGCAACTTGGACTGTAATCATGCCATCTCAAGCTGACTAATTTTAGGCCCCTTTAGAATGATGCTAGAAAGACATCCAGGTGTTAAAATCAAGCGTCTTTTTGCTCATATTGTGGCATCATCTTCAGTGATGACAATATGCTGCTCAGTGCTCCATAATGTCTGTCTTCATACAGTCCTGGGAGGTATATCTCAGGTTGTTTACACCTACATGGAGTATGATGGAATTATGCTGGTAACTGTGGCATAATCACTTGAAAGTGTGCATGATTTGGGTGATTCTGGCTAAAGATAAGCAAGTAACAGTTATCTTCTACTTGTTCAACCTGGTTAGAGGGGCATCAGTATATCTTACAATAGAATCCCCTATGATGAGAGTCCTGGGAAGTGTGTTTGCTTGCCCTAGGGAGCTTAGCGCTTGGGGCTGCACCAAGAGTGACAGCATGTGTGGTGTTAGGTGTTGTTATTTCTGAATGAAGTTTGGGCTTGCTGAGGCACAACTTTGATGATGAGAGGAATATGTGATCTGTGCTGTATATGAAGATTGCTTTTAAGTGCTTCAGCATATGTTAGTCTATTTCTGTGTTGTATATTATGTGAGGTGGGTGTTGTGTGCATAGTTTTGACAATCAGATGTGCACTTGTATGCCAGAATTTAGCCTCCAGTGTCATTGTGTAAATACTCTCGCATACTGTGTCAGCTTGTTTAAGGATTATGTGGCTGTCAGTAAACATGAGACAATTGCTACATTGTCTCAAGATGCCCATATCCACCACACTGGCTCCAAAGAAGTAAGGAAATTGCATATCTATTCTATAAAATCCTTTGATTTGTGAGCTTCAAGGGTGTGGTGTGTTTGGATTAGAAGGCTATTGAGTATGTAGATATTGCCTCTTGATTCCCAACTAGCTACTATAAGACTGTCAGCGCTCAAGGTATTTGCACTATATTGCTGCTCTACAGAGTACAGTTTTATCAACCATTCTTTCTAGGTCATAAACCAGTAAGTAAACAACAGTGGCTGCTGTTTCCAGTGTAAAAAACGTTACTAGTGCACAGAACACGAGCGCTTTCACAAACTTGCATCATCAGGTGTATTAAAAGCACACGCTAAAATTCACATGATTTAAATACCGTCTAAAGTCACATGACATCTTACAATTAACAAAATTAAAGAAAAACTGCACAGATAAAAAATATATAGAAAACAGCAACAAAATACATTGTATTAAATGAAGACAAAAAACATTCATATTAAGTAAAGTAAAACTCAAACAAAAATTACCTCCTAAGAGATCTGGACTTCAGAGAGGTACACACTCATTTAATCCACTCCCTGCATCTACCCTCATTCTAACTATCCATGTGGATTCTAATTCTTCCTTTTTAACCGTATATCACCCAATCTGACATTTTCATAAATTCTTCCTATTACCAAAAACTTAAAATGGTGGGTCAGATCCGTATTATTAACATGTTTAGCAAGGGCATTAACACTGCTCATCTTCCTAATACTATAAATGTGTTCCCTTATACGATCCTTGAAGGGTCTGTCTATTTTGCCAATATAAAATTTACTGCACTGTGTGCAGTGAGCAAGGTATATTACATGTTCAGTTATACAAGAAGCTGAAACATTAAAAGTATAGGTCTTCTTTTGATCAGGATGATAAAAGATACCACCAGTGTTCAAATACTGGCAATAATTACATCCACCACAAGGGACAGTGCCATTCCATTCTATTTTCTGTAAATCATCCCTAGGGTAGCACAGTCTCCTTTTTAAGGATATACTATTTCTGAACATAAATTTAGGTTCAGAATCAATGAAATTAGCTACATCAGCATCTATGGTAAGAATATGCCAGTGCTTTCTTATTATTTTCATATACTTATCAACATCAGAAGTATAACGCAAAAGAACTTTAAGTTTAGTAGTAGTCATGCTATTCTTTTTGCTCATACTCATAGCTCCATCCCTTGCAGAAAAATACGGTTGGGCATAGGTACACCTTCTTCCTACAACATCTGAAACATTAGGTTAAATCACTTGATCGTCATAGCCCCTATCCTGCAAATTACTAATAGCGACGTCAACTTGGTAAACAAAGTCAACATCTCTAATGTTGAGCTTAGAAGCCCTATAAATCTGGTTTCGCACAACATTTTTAAAAATATAGGGGGGGGGGTGAACTCTCCCTATGTAAAAGATGATTGACATGGCATTCTCTTCTGTATAATTTGGTGTATATTTCACCTGAATGATGTCTGGCTACTGTAACATCCAAGAAGTCAATTTCAGATATGGAATGCTTAGATGTAAATCGCAGATAATGTGTAGTACTATTCAAATAAGTTTGAAACTCCAAAAAAGCTTCATATGTACCTCCCCACAAAATAAAAAGATCATCTACGAATCTTCTATAAAATAAAATACAATTCCAATATGGACCCTGCAATACATGTTGCAACTCCCAAGCAACCATCACTCATCACAGCACTGGCATAGCTATTAGCACAGGCTGTGCCCATAGCTACGCCATTACATTGTTTGTAACATTGTTGGCCAAATACAAAAATATTATGCTCCAAGACTATTTCCAATAACTTAATCAATAAGTCAATTTTCTGCTGGTCAAAATTTGAGTATGATTTAAAAAATTATTGTACACTTAAATTCCCTTCATAGTTAGGTATCACCGTGAATAATGAGACCACATCCATAGTAACAAACATAGTAACATCAATACAGTGACCATCAGTAATAAAACTATATAAATCACCCAAAAAATGTTCAGTGTTCGTAAGGACATGTTCCAAATTGTCCAGTATGGGTCTCAGATTCTTTTTAACATATATAGAGACAGTCTCGGTGCTCCAATTCCTACCTGAGACTATAGGTCTCAATTGTGGATTCAATTTGTCCTTGTGGTAGACTCTGTATGAGAGGTATGGTAGGCTTACTAACAAAAAATATGCATATAAACTGTCATCAATTAAATTCATTTCCAGTAAACACTTCAAAAGAATCTGTACATCATACAAAATAGCATTCATCTGTTCAACAGTAATTTTCATATAAAATAAACTGTCATTCAACATACTAGACATTTTTTCTACATACCAAGACCGATCTAAAACTATTAAAGGGCCGCCTTTATCGGCTGGCTGAATAATAATATCAGAGTTCATTTCCAAGCTTCGTAGAGCCATCCTTTCTTCCCTACTTAAATTAGAGGAACTCTTACCATAATGTGCCTTGGTTTGTTTAAAATTAAGATCATAAACATCCTGCACACATAATTTTTCAAAGGCAGTTATGAGAAAATTATTTTTTGGAACATATACACTAGGTTTCCTAAAAACAATGTCATTAGTAGATAAAGAATCTTCATTACTGGCATTATGATCATTGTACATTAATTTTAACATTAAATTTCGAGAAAACATTTTGATATCAAAGATTACATCAGTAAAATCCGATGCTACAGATGGTACAAAAGATATATGCTTGTGGAAATAGAAATGCAGAATAATACAGAAAGGCAATCTCCCTACAACTGCTAATTAAAATACAAGACTGAGGTCCCAGGCAAACTTAAAAATCCAAAGAGATGGAACAGAGCAGAAAAATACAAAGTGATATTACCACACAAGTCACTAAGAACAACTCAGATATTTAATCAGAAATGAAATAATTAAAATAATCGAATTCCTTTTCTTTTTCTATTTTTTTGAAAAGCTAGTTATTCACATTTCCACACCTCTCCAAGTCTTGAATAACTGACAGAGGCTAGGGGTAGCTCTGTGCTGGAAATAGAAGCTAGCTAGAGAGCTAGCCAATTAAATAAAGGCAATATTGGAGCTCTTTCAGAAACTTTAGCTTAATGTGTTAGTGGCGGATAGGACAGGCATGGAATGGAACTTTAAGTAGGTAAAAATAAACAAATCATGAAATCAGTGAAGCACAAACTGGAACAGAGACAATTCGATCACTATTGACTTTCTACTACAGTTTGAGCCACCAGACTATGCAGAAATTTACCAAAAGTGCTGTTTATGGAAATAATGTAATAAAAGACTAAGGCTCAAAACTTGACAGTACACAGCTCTGCCACAAGTGTGAGTTAGACTACAAGACAATGTGCTAGCAGGCTTTAAAATACAAATGGATAGCTTTTACAAGTATTTCTACTCATGGAAATAGAAGTACAGAATAATGCAAAAACAAAATCTTTTCACAACTGCTAATTAAAAATAAACCAGACTAAGATCCCAGAGCAAACTTAAAATGCAAACAGATGGAACAGAGCATAAAAGTACAAAGTAGTATTAACACACAAGTCACTAAATGGGACTCGAATATTTAAGCAGAAATGAATAATCAAAATAATTAAATTCTCTTTCTTTTTTTGTTTTAAAGGTAGTTACTCACAGTTCCAAACCTCTGCAAGTCTTGGATAAAAGACATTGTGTGAGGGTATGTCTGTGCAGGAAATAGGAGGGCACCTAGAGAGTAATCTAATCAAATAAAGACAATACTGTAGCTCTTTCAGAAACTTTAGGTTAATGTGTTAGTGGGGGATGGGGCAGGCACAGAATGTAACTTTAAGTAGGTAAAAGATAATCAAAATATAAAAGCACTAAAGCACAAACTAGAGCAAGGGCAATTCTCTCACTATTGACCTTCTACTACAGTTTAAGGCACTGGACTATGCAGAAATTTAAGAGTACCACTCCTCTTCTTCTTCTTTCGGCTTTTATGGAAAAAATTCAACAATAAATGACTAAAGCTCCAAATCTGGAAGTACACAGTTCTGCTACAACTGTGAATTAAGAACAGTTTGTTAGAGCTGCTAGGTTAAATAATGATGATCGTGTTTTATCTGAATTCTTTAAAGATATGTGTAGAGACGTTTTAGCTAGAAGTTATTCAGCTGATGAACTTGATAACGCTATTGTTGAATTCTATTCTAATAGGAATACTACAACTAAGCTGTTTTTTTCTGATTCCAAAGATAAAGTGAGTAATATGGCTTGTGCCCAGGGACTGAGCCACGTTAATCTGAGGGTTGCTTTAACATACTTGAGTGATGTCAATATTGTATCTGAAGTTGTAAAGAAAAACTGGCTGGTTACAATGGTTTATGAGGGTTTTAAATAAGTCCTAGGGGAACAAGCAAGGTTTTCTTTAAAAAAAAATAGCAAACGTCTTACATGGTAGCTTTGTTACAAACATAAGAAAGACAAGAGTAGATGCTTAGAATGTATTGGGACTTTTTGATGTAATTCCTGCAGTAGTTGTAGACATATTCACCCTACTTCTGAATTTGTACACCCTGACTCTGTTCACTCTTATGAATTTAATTTTTATGCTGACTGCAAAAGTGTTGATTTAGTATATTTGCACAGTGTTGTGTGTGCTCATGTTTTTATGTAGGTAAGACCAACCGCTCTTTGCGAAAGCATATTCTCAAACATGTGTATGTTATTAGGAGGCTCAAGTTATCTAATGCTTTAGCAGAACATATTGATACTTTTGGTGGAACACATTCTTTTAAGATTTTTGTATTAAAGTTCTTTGAATTTGGTTTAAGAAGGGGTGATTATGAGACATGAATGTGTTGAGCTGTGATGGCTATTAGAACTGCAAGCCAATAGAGGCTTTGGATTAAATGATACTGTCTCTTTAAGACCGACACTTAAAATACGTACCTTAACTCATTAGTTTAATTGATTAGTATATTTAAATGCTTTAGCAGTGCATGTTATAATGGTCTGAAGAAGTGCCTTTTATTTTATGTACATGTCCCATACATACAGCACAGTTTGGATACACATTTTCAAACGTCTTCCATGTTTTTAACTGTACTGTACTTGTGCTTTGTATATGTCGAGTAATTGTGATTCTATTCCTGCAAAGTCTATACACCAGTGTTTTACTATATCCTTGAGAAATATTACATGTAAGTTTATTTGTGGGAATAATGAAGACAGTCCTGATGATATATACTGCTATTAGTTATATTAGTTAGGGACCACTTGACAGCTCACAGTAGGTATTTCTCTTTCCTTCCTACATAGTTATTTCCCTCTCTTACAGCTCCTGTTACCCTGTGAGTTCCTTGTATGATATTATGTCTGTCCAATGGCTCTTTGTGGACATTAGGAAATATGATCAGCTCCTTCACTTGCATAAGGTTATGCATTACTTGGATTGGTCCAGAATATAGGATGCATGTGCCAGGCAAACATCTACATTATCAAAAAAGTTTCTGCTGCTAATATGCAGGTGCCAAATTCACCTTACCGCATAGCAAACCTAATGTGAGTTACACTCCGCTATGTGTAATAGTGTCTGCACATTTCTTACTGATGCCAGATACTATTGCTTTGCAATACTGCAGTGGTCTGCCTCTCCGTGTTGTCTCCAACAAAATAAACATCTGACTAATTCGACAACTACTAGCATCTGTGTATCCATCCTCAACTTGTTTTATTATGTCTCTCTGTCTGGCATTCTTCATAGCTGCCTAAACCATGGATAACATATTGGCTCATAAGTGTGTCTATTTCTCTGCTCTGACAAGTTTTCCAGGTACTTCAAATATTTTACTCCATAACTTCTCAAAGTTTTGATGTCTTTATTGTATAAAAATCTTCTTATATGTGATAAACATTAATATACGTTGTTAAGCTGTACACTTGGGCAGTCACTTTGTGCAATGTAGCTCCTGTGAAACTGTAGAATGCAAACACAATGTTACATTTTGGTCCAACTCCTTTAAAATGTTCTGATTTAATTTACTGCAAAACCTTACACCAAAGTAGTAAATCTACAAGCCACCTTTGTACTATCCATTCAGATGTCTCCACAAGATACTTTTCTCCTCTCTATGCATATGTGTATATATATATATATATATATATATATATATATATATATATATATATATATATATACATATCAGTTTTATATATATATATATGTATATATATATATATATATATATATATATATATATATATATATATATATATATATATAGATACATATCAGTTTCATCTCACTGTCATTAAAATACCCTCAACATATAAAACCAGATGATTTATACTTCTTTGAATATTTTCTACACTGAAGTAAGAAAACCAAAATCCATCTTAGGTTTGTCTGCAGAATGTTACTAGTTATATTCTTTTTTATAGAATTCAACTACCCCTCTTAATGCTAAACTGTTCCTTTCTTTTTCATGCCATACATGTAGTACAGTACTTATTGACTTAAGAAACCTTTCTTTTATACAGCCGTTTAAAAGACCCACTCTCTAGTGTAATTAATTTCTATCTAAAAATGCTAAATTTATTCATCCTCCCTTCATTAGTTGTGACCCTGTAATAATGCAAATAGTTCGTAGAACACTTCTAGGAGAGTGTCACCCGTTAACCTTCAAAAAATTCACCTAAAACTTTTTTTCTTGTTAGTCTTATATTTAGGTTCCCTTTCAATTTATTAACTGTCATTTGGGAATTTTTAGTAAACTCATCCTCTGAACCTCTTCAACCCCATGCCTTTCTACTGTTCCTTTATTTTGTAGAATCAGCAATATAAATAACTGAGATAACTGAAAATAGTTCCAATAGCTTGCCTGTATACTATGTGTGCTGCTATAAATTGATGTTGCATGGAAAGTTATTTTGTCTACTTTTTATCTCCTCTGCAACCACAACCAAGAACAAATAAATGAAGCTAAAAAAAATGAATGTGAAAATAAACTTGCATTTTAGTGGAAAAGCATAGGAGTAGATTCCACTAAATAATGGGTTTATTTTTTTGTTTTCTGCTTTTGTTTATGGACATTTAACTTGACTTAGGAAAACAACTGATATTCTGCAGATAATGTTAAGACTGTTCCTTAGGCTACAAATGGAGGGTGTTATAAACTAAGAAAGCAAAAAACATGAGCTCAGGTTGGACCCAAACCTTTTGAGATGATGTTACTTATATGTTAATTTTCTCACTGATAATATTTGTTTGCTAAGAGCAGTTAAAGTAAATGAAGCAGTAATCACGAAGAAGTCCATCCTTTCCACAGACAACAAATAGCGGCAGACTCATATCAATGTGCCTTGACAAGTTAATGTGATATGGTGCTGCGTTTTGGTTCTGAATGCCATAACTACCACACTGCTAAATATCCAACAATGAGGTTACATTCCTGCCACTTGATGCATACTACGATACTTAACATAGAGGGTAATATTAGTATTATGATATTTATTAGGGAATAATAGTTTGAGTGGCATATATGAGCAAGTATGACCTCAACAGACAGGATCAATGGGCCATAATTAATCATTCACACCTTAAGGAATATAACTTATTGGCAGGTGCTATAGTATAGATTTTGTAATTTTAAGCAGTTTTTTTAAATTTGATGGAAAATTGAAGAAAGGGAGAAAAGCTTTTCATATTGTGTTGTTTCTGTTTAACCTCTCTGCTTCCATTTTAATTTCGGAACATGTGTTTAAAAGTTTTCCAATTAAAATCTGAAGTAGAAGTGATTACTTTACAGAATGGTGTTTGTTTCTGTAACTGGGCTCTTTCTTGTGCTGTATTGGATCTTGCACATGCTTGTTTGGTCTGTGCTGTTGTACTGTGTTAGCTATATATACAATATAACAAGATGTCTGAGATACGTAGAACAATACAAGTCAAGCAGCGGTCTGATTCTGGCATAAAACTAGCACTACTAGTACTATACATGTTATATAAACATAAGAAACTGAACATAGTTGTGACAGAAAGAAACTGATGCATTCACATCAAACTCATAGGGTTGCCACCTTTTCAATTGCTCTAAGTGGGACATTTGTTGTAGAAATGTGAGATTTTGTATGGCAAAACATACCCACAGCTAGTACAACGGCTAGATCTTCACTTTTTTGCCAAAATAAAAGCTCATTTTTGTAGCACTTGCATTCCTTATGATTTTTCATATAATGCCAATAAATTGTGAACAGTCAAACTGATAAATGAAACAAAACTGGATGGAAATTACGATTCCCTCTCGATAGTTGTAACACCAGTACAGCACCAGCACTACGACATAGAACAACACTTGTGTTGACCAGATGTAAACTTTTATTATAAAATACAAATTAAAACCATTCGGTTAAGCGCTTTCATCAATTAAGACTTCCTCAGAACAATACTACTACATTAAAACCTTACTTAAATATATTCTGTTTTAGTCACATGGTAGTTCCATTAATGTCTTAAAGTGCTAGTGCATATCTTATGTGAAATAAAAACATTTTTTCCAATTATACACTTCATATCCTTATATTGATTCAGTTCTTTCTAAAAAATTATACTGCATTTTGCATACAATGAACATGACTATGTATTAAAGACAGGATTAATATACATCATTGAACAAACTTTTACTATTAAGCTTATGTCTATGTGTTATTATTTAATTTATGTGGGCTTCTAGTATAGGTTTTATGGAAAGATATTCATTTATACATTTATACCTGGGGGGTCTGAGGCATTTAATTTAATTTGCCAAATAACCTCCTTTTCCCCTACTTTCTTCTTTATGTTACCACCCCTAGGATTGGCTTTAACCAATTCTAATATTCCAAAAAGAAACCCTGTGCATTCAGTGTTTTCATTTATGTGTCTCCAAAGGGCATTTCTTTCATCTTTCCTTTGAATACCATAAAGATGCTCGTATATTCTATTTCTAAGGCATCTGGTTGTTTTTCCCACATAAAAGGCAGTGCATTTTGTGCACTTAGCTAGGTAGATCAGATGCCTAGATCTACAGTTGCCCTTTTCAAACCATACTTTAGTTCTATTAATATCCCTTAGTTCTATACTAGGGACTGTTATAATGTGTTGGCACTGTCTACATGTCCCACATTTGTACGTGCCTTTGGTATTGTAGTCTGTAGGTTGTATTTTCCTTTCCAATAATTTCTTCATGTTGTTCCCATTCTTGAATACACATAATGGTTTCTCTCCCATTATTTTTGAAATTTCTCCGTCAATCCTAGTGATGTTCCAATGCTTATCTAGTATTTTCCTGATTTCTCCACTATGCTTGCTATATTGTAGTACACAAGCCCTACTATATTCTTCCCCTGATTTCTTATTATCTAAACCCCCTTCTATTTCTACTTCCACATTGACATCATTAAATAAAGTATCCCCATTACCTAATAGCGGCTTATACTTCCTACCCCATTCTCCCGTGACATACCATATTGCATCTTCCACTAGTTCATGGGGATATCCTCTATCTAAAAAGAACTCCCCTACTTTTTCTAGTTCTCTTTGTAAGTCCTTCTTGGCTGATGTCATCCTAGCCACTCTTATGCATTGGCCCCTTACCAAATTCCTTTTCTGCACTAGGGGGTGGCTACTTTGATAATCCAAATAGGAATTGCTGAAAGTCTTTTTCCTGTAGATATTAGATTTGAATCTCCCTTCCTCTAATGTTA
The DNA here is from genome assembly GCF_019279795.1 of Protopterus annectens. Classification (NCBI taxonomy): domain Eukaryota; kingdom Metazoa; phylum Chordata; order Ceratodontiformes; family Protopteridae; genus Protopterus; species Protopterus annectens. Next base: position 326,751,746 of record NC_056742.1, read on the forward strand.
TCCTTGTATCTAAAAAAGGAATGGAATTTTGATTTTGACTAAAAGTGAATTTTATTTCGTTACTACATCCATTTAAGTAAATCTTAAATTTTTCCAGATCTGCTTCATTACCATTCCAAATAATAAAAATATCGTCAAGGAAGCGGAAATAACATCCAAGGAAGGATGACCACTCAGAGTCCAATATGAACTCTTCTTCCCAGCTTGTCAAAACAAGTTTGCAAACATGGGGGCACATGCTGCCCCCATGGCCACCCCTTTCTTTTGTCTATAGTATTTTCCTTCAAACATAATATAATTGTAGGACAATACTATATCCATGAACTCCATAAGTAATAACGTTCTTTCCCATGATAAACTACTTTTTTTCTTTATAATGTCCTGAAACCTTTCCATTCCCTCTTCTTTAGGAATACTTGAAAAGAGGTCTACCACATCTATGGTGACCAACCACTTGGCTCTTTTTGCTATTTCCGGTTTTAACCTCTTTAAAAAATCCCATGAATCTATTATAATTTGTGGGATATTCCTATATATGGGCTTAAGCCAACTGTCTATCACCTTTCCAAATGGGAATGTTTTGGAAAAGCTTCCTGAGATTATCGGCCTGAAAGGGGGGTTTTGGATATCCTTGTGGACCTTTGGTATCCCTATTATAGTCCCTATAATCGGGTATTCCACTTTTAAAAATTTATAAAGTTCACCTTCGATTCTTTCTTCTATTAATAGGTCCTCCAAAATCAAATCCACCTTGTGATGTCCAATATTCACCTCATTTAAAGATATGATGTCATAATTTCCTGAATTTATTAATATTTCATTCATTTTACTTATATATTTTTCTTTTTCATAGAGTACAACCCCTCCCTTATCTGGTTTCATGATTCTTAGGCAGTGGTCTGTTTGCATTTCATGTAGTACTTCTTTTTCCTGTTCATTCAAATTATATCCAAACTTTCTATTTCCTTTTTCCTTTCCATATTTATAGATTTCATCAATCACCATTTTTTCATATATGCCTAACAAATTATTCAAGGGGGGTGTAAATGAACTCATTAGCCTAAATTCATGTTTTTGTATGCTAGGTTTGTCCTTAAAGAACAGTTTTAAATTTAATTTCCTCACAAATTTTTTTACCTCTATTATATTGTCTACTACGTTCAACTTCTCATCCGGTATATATTTCATACCCTTAGCTAGTAAGGAAAAGTGTTGTTTTTTTAACACCCTATTAGTGTAATTATATATGTAAAATTCATTACTTTTACTGACTATTTCATTGATATTCACAATGCCATCATCATTCCTGTCCTCTAATCCGTATATTGTCTTTTCTGGTTGCCTCTCACTTTTTCCCATCTGTCTCCTGTCCTTAATGGATCTGTTCTGTTCCATTCCCATTCCTCTCCTAAAAAATAATCTGCATTTTCTTGGCCATGTCCCTGATGAAATTCGTTATCTTTCCGTCTTGTATGGACTTCCTCTCTTAGCCCTTGTTTACTCATGTTGGTAGAATACCTTCTATTATAGACATTCTTCTTATATGGGCCATTAATTTTACTATTATTTGTTCTTTTCTCCCACCTATATGCAGAACCTTTTTTATATTGCTCTAGATCCCTTTGCATTTTTTTACTCTTACGTTCATGCTGTTCATTACAAAGAGAACTAGAAAAAGTAGGGGAGTTCTTTTTAGATAGAGGATATCCCCATGAACTAGTGGAAGATGCAATATGGTATGTCACGGGAGAATGGGGTAGGAAGTATAAGCCGCTATTAGGTAATGGGGATACTTTATTTAATGATGTCAATGTGGAAGTAGAAATAGAAGGGGGTTTAGATAATAAGAAATCAGGGGAAGAATATAGTAGGGCTTGTGTACTACAATATAGCAAGCATAGTGGAGAAATCAGGAAAATACTAGATAAGCATTGGAACATCACTAGGATTGACGGAGAAATTTCAAAAATAATGGGAGAGAAACCATTATGTGTATTCAAGAATGGGAACAACATGAAGAAATTATTGGAAAGGAAAATACAACCTACAGACTACAATACCAAAGGCACGTACAAATGTGGGACATGTAGACAGTGCCAACACATTATAACAGTCCCTAGTATAGAACTAAGGGATATTAATAGAACTAAAGTATGGTTTGAAAAGGGCAACTGTAGATCTAGGCATCTGATCTACCTAGCTAAGTGCACAAAATGCACTGCCTTTTATGTGGGAAAAACAACCAGATGCCTTAGAAATAGAATATACGAGCATCTTTATGGTATTCAAAGGAAAGATGAAAGAAATGCCCTTTGGAGACACATAAATGAAAACACTGAATGCACAGGGTTTCTTTTTGGAATATTAGAATTGGTTAAAGCCAATCCTAGGGGTGGTAACATAAAGAAGAAAGTAGGGGAAAAGGAGGTTATTTGGCAAATTAAATGAAATGCCTCAGACCCCCCAGGTATAAATGAATATCTTTCCATAAAACCTATACTAGAAGCCCACATAAATTAAATAATAACACATAGACATAAGCTTAATAGTAAAAGTTTGTTCAATGATGTATATTAATCCTGTCTTTAATACATAGTCATGTTCATTGTATGCAAAATGCAGTATAATTTTTTAGAAAGAACTGAATCAATATAAGGATATGAAGTGTATAATTGGAAAAAATGTTTTTATTTCACATAAGATATGCACTAGCACTTTAAGACATTAATGGAACTACCATGTGACTAAAACAGAATATATTTAAGTAAGGTTTTAATGTAGTAGTATTGTTCTGAGGAAGTCTTAATTGATGAAAGCGCTTAACCGAATGGTTTTAATTTGTATTTTATAATAAAAGTTTACATCTGGTCAACACAAGTGTTGTTCTATGTCGTAGTGCTGGTGCTGTACTGGTGTTACAACTATCGAGAGGGAATCGTAATTTCCATCCAGTTTTGTTTCATTTTTCATATAATAGTTGTGTGTTTCAAATACAAAATAACTGTTTTATGCCAATATTAAAGAAAAATTAGGAAATATATTTTGTCTTAAAATCTCAGAACATTTGTCATTGTTTTTAGTTTTTTCACAGGACACAACTGCCCAAAGAGGGACAGGTGGTAACCTTAATCAAACATATAACTTTTCTTAAAAGAAAAAAATATTAAGCAGCATATTACAAAAGCATTAAAAGAAGAATCAGAGAATAGACACAAGACTGGAATCATAAAGGTTACCACAACGTGTACACTGTGTGTACACTTAGTGTAACCCTTCTCAGTGAATAGACAGCCCAAGCATTGTGGTAGATAAGTTCTTGAATTCAGAAAATGTACACAAAGTGTACACTATGTGGTAACCTTTATATGAAACCAGCCTACAGTTCTTTTTCTAGATAATTTAATTTACTGTACTGCCATGACGCTTCATCTCTGCAGTGAGCATTACAAAGTTAACTTTATCTTAATAAAAAACTGATCATTGTTCTAAACTTTGAACACCTACTAATGCGTTTAAATGCTTTAATTAATACACTAAAGACATATATAATAATTGTCACTTCACTGCTGTCGGATGACTTTAGACATGGTTATCTAATTATATACTAGGTACTATAGATTAACTTCTGACCTTTAAAATTATGTAACTGCAAGCAGTTTCCAGTAAGACAAGTGATATTAAAGTCAGATAAATAGGGTTTATATTATAAAGTCGAAAGCTTAAAAGAGAGTGAATGTTCTTTTATCGAGCTTTAAACATCAAAACCATTAAATAGCAAAGACACAGAACAGTGATGATTTTTATCCCAGGGGAAAAAAATCGCTGCTCTGCCAAAAAAAAAACAAAATGCAAACACAAAATAAAGTGGGGGGCTTTGACCCCACACCCGCCTACTTAAATATACCAGTGGAGGAAATGGTAAGTCCCAAAAACGGCCCAGTGTTTTTTTTCACTAGGAAAAATATCATACCATGTTTTCACTATTTAGTGGTTTCGATGTTTACAGCTTGATAAAATAGTGTTCACTCTTTTAAGCTTTCAAGCTTATAATATAGACCTGACAAATAAAGATAATCTAATAGTGAACCAACTTTTTACACAACAGTTTATGCATACGTTTCAAGGTTCTTAATATGACTATATCTCTCAAGAATGTTTCACAGTGATCCTCCATCCTCAAAAAATCAATACATTGCATTATGCTGTAGATAAGATTATTCACTAAATGATATAAGGTTGCTGGATAATCACTTATAAACAAACCATAAATAAGTTTGAGTAACTAAAGCACAGATTCAGCCAGAGAACATTCTGAACATTTACGTGTGACTAAATTGACAAATTTAAAATTGTGACACTATTTTACACTGAAAAAATCAGGAATCTTTGCAGTCTTCAACATACATTCCAGCTATTTCCTCAGGGCAGATCAAGAAAGTGATATTTATTATTGATATACTAAAGCCAAAATATTCTATTTAGTGGCATTTAACTCAGAAAAAAAGCAACATCTTATGATATGTAAAATCAAGCTTCAGACAAGCCATTTATTAAATAAATAAAGTTTTGGTTAATCCTAGATCTTGCTTCCTAGAGGTCTCAGAATTAATATTAAGTGTTAAGGCTAACATGACCTCCCACAGTAAAGAAATAAGTAAGTAAGTAAATGAATGACTGAAGGAATAAATGAATAAAACCACTACTTGATTAATATAAGTAAGCAAGTAAATATAATAAAGAACAATACAAATGTCTGGTACCTTAACCTGCAATACCTTAAATAGGTTACCTTTGAGAGCTGCTATCTACTTCTAATTGTGATGGGAAATTAGGATGGTGAATACCACAGCTGTGCATCAGCTTCAATCAGAAGATGAGAAATGCATCAAGAACTGGCAAAGGAATCAAGGAATTGGGAGGAAATAATAACAGCGGGAAAGGTGATTAAATGGGAAGAGGCCAAGAATACATTTGGACTGCAGGTTAAATATTGCGTTCCCTATCAAGGACTGACATCAGAGTATAGGCAAAGAGAAAAAAATGGGGGGTCCTGAGTGAAAGACCAGCATGGGTAGAGTTTGGAACAGAAGCTACTGTTAAAAAGGGGATAATTAGTAGGGCATACAAAACACTGAATGATAACTATATGAATCAGAGAAGGTTAGAAAGGATTGGGAAGAGAGATTGGACAAGCAATTCACAAAAAGGCAATGGGAGGATATATGTATGGCTCCCAAATATGCAACAAAGTCTAGAAAATTTAGGATGTTTGCTTGGAAGCATTGGCATAGGTATTTTTTATATGTCAAGCAGATGCCAAAGAATTTTTCCTCCGGTAGATTGCAAATGTGGGAGATGTAATTGGGAAGAAAGAGAAAACTGGGACATTTTTTGGGGAGTGTAATAATATGGCAGACTTAAAAAACTCCCCGCAGAGTACTCTGTCAGAAATACTTGGTGAGCAAATTGATGTAAATAAAGGATTTTTTGAGCTGTGATAGAGAATCAGAATTGCCTAGACAACCAACTTACTGGTTTTAATTCTGGTAGCTGCCAAAAGAGCAATTAATAGTAAATGGAAATCAAAGTCTAAACAAAACATACTAGACGGAGTGACAATAGTAACAGAGATAAAATAACTAGAATTGGGATTTTTGCAAAAGGGTAGGGAACAAATTACATAGAAAAAAATGGGAATTCTGGAAACAATGCAGGCAGAATAATGTTTTGATGGAGGAATGAGGTCTAAGGGAAGGAAGGAATTGAATGAGCTATTTAATGTTTGATCAACAATGACTGTATAGATGATTATGTGTGATAAACAGCATTTGCAACTGAAAGTATGTCAAAACAGTTTGTTTTTGTTTATATAAATGTAGGATTGCCTATGTCATAAATGATAATTCAATAATGATGCTTCTTCTTTAAACATGCTACTATCAGGTTTCTGTGTGGAGTAATGCTGTTTTGTCTAGGTGTGAATGTAAGATGAATATTGATTTTTTTTTTGTATTTGTTGTTAGGCTGATTCTGACATTGATATCTTTTATATATATGTATATGTGTATATATATATATATATATATATATATATATATATATATATATATATGAACATTTTGGATATGAAAGAAAAATCACTTCACTTCGTGTAGTAGCTTTGAAATCTTTTAATCCAGTAGTTGAAATCTTTTAATCCAGCAGTAAAAAAGTCCACCAAGATAACAGTGTAGGAAAACTAGAAATAAATTTGAAATAAAATGAAACACTTGTATTTAAGCGCTTTTGTTCATTGTCAAGTTCATTTGAAAGTTATTTAACAGTCTATATATATATATATATATATATATATATATATATATATATATATATATATATATATATATAATGTATATTTATATAATGTATATTTATATATATATATATATATATATATATATATATATATATATATATACATTATGTATATTTATATATGTGTGTGTGTGTGTGCGTGTGTGTGTGTAAATAAATATAGATAAACAGATAACTATAATAATGTAATGGTGGACAGAATGCCCTATTCTTTTGTTTGTTTTTTAGAAGTATTCACATGGCTATCAGATAATAATTGGAGGGATGTGGTAATTTTTCAGGCTGAGAGTGATGTGGAAAGAACAAACAGAAGGATGTAGTTAACATTAGGGGGTGCACACTTTTTACTGTTATGTATGTCTAGATTCAGCTAGGTGTACATTGCTACATACTCAGTTTAATCAGCTTTGTTATATCATTTTGATAAGGATTACTTATCAGGGTTATTGTTATATGGTATATTGTCAAAAGGAAAAGAAAGATGATATGTCTAAGCAATGATGACTGAAACAGTATTGTAAGAGATTAAGCTTCCATGAGCTCAGTGGACTCTGCTATGTTAGCTTAACTTGATATACTTGCAGTCGTACCTATCTAGTGGGTGGAGAAACTGTACTTCCATGGAGAGGTAGTATGCTTATTGGTGCATACTGGGGCTCCGAGAGAAATATGAGAGAAAAAGTTTAGATTTGGGAGGTGGATTAGGTACAACTCTATTATGTTTCTATGATTAAAGTTCCAGTAATTTGACAATATGATTTTCTTGCGAGCAGATATTTTATTACTGACTGGTACTGCAGTTTATTTGGATTGTACAATGTTGTTGCTTGAATACTGACAATGGATTGTATTTTTGGGTGCAGACATATATACTAAATAGTCAGAATAGTGGCAGTTAATGCCTACAAATATTATATAATTGATTTACTTTATGTATTATACATTATATGATAGAAAGAAAAAAGACATACAAGAAAGGTATGTACTGCTGCATATAAGACCGATTGTGAGTGCGTATAAGTGCATGTCTGTATCTGTATGTGTGTCTTCATATTGTGTAGAGTTTGCATTTCAAAGGAATTGCTATCAATAATTGAGATTAGGCAGGTGAAGAAAGATGGAAGGTTTATAGTTTGACAGGATTTCTGAGCACTTTACATATTTAGAAGATTTTTTTTTCTCTCAAAGGACTGAATGCTTAGTGAGAGATTTTTTTTACAATTAAGAAAATGCCTGCATGTCAAGGAATGTGGTTAGTTTAACATAATTATCATTTTAGCCTTGCCACTTTAAAAGGGTTGTCATGGTCCTTCATGGAGACAGTGAAGGCCCCCCCCCGACTCCTCATCTATTACTGTTATTTCCACTGTACATTTTACAGTCCACTCTTGTTTATGTAGGGTGTACTGAAAGGATGCAGGTAAATATTACATTTCTTTCTTTCTTTCTTTGATCTTGGCTTTTGTTCAGGAAATCACTGGATGAAAATGCTATTAAATAAACATCTAAAATGCATTCTCGGAATATCTAGAAAACTCATGGTTTTTGGGGGCCATGGCTTAATTCAGTTATTTCCACTACAGTTATTACACTGTAGTCCTTGATAGTTGGGATGTGCTGAAAGGATGCCAGAAAAACAGAGATAAAGAGTGAGACTAAACTTATTTCTTTCTTTGATCATGTTTTTTTAGTTCAGGTAATCATTGGATGAAAAGGTTTTTAAAAAAAAATCTAAAATGCATGTAAGAGCATTTAGAGACTTTGTGGCTTCTCGGCATCTTGTGGCATCCAGACTCCATGCTTAATAGAATATTTTTGTAGACAAGAAACATCTTTATTAAATATCATTTGTGACATAGGCAATCATACATTTATATAACAGAAAACAAGCCATATTGACATAATCTTAGTTACAAGCATTTTACATCACAAACCATATTGACATAATTTTAGTTGCAAACATTATATATCACTTATAACCTACCCATTCATGTTAGTCAACAATTGCATAGTTCATTCAAATCCTGACTTCTTTTAAACCCCATTCCTGTCTTGTATGTATTGTTCCCACAATCCCCATGTTTTCTATGTAATTTGCTCCTACCCTTTTCTAAAGATCCCAACTCTAGTTGTTTTATTGTTGTTACTATATTTACTACTTATAATACAGTTTTTTTAGATTTTGATTTCCATTTTCTAGTAATTGCTTTTTTGGCAGCCACCATAATTAGACTCAGTAAGGCCTTACTATATCTAGACATTGTAGGCAATTCCAATTCTGTATCATAACTCAGAAAAATCATTTCCACGAATACACCATACACCATACACCATTTTGTTCACCCAGTATCTCTGATAGATTAGTCTGCAGGGAATATTTAAAGTCTCCCAACTCATTGCACTCACAGAAAATATGTTCCCAGTTCTCTCTTTCTTCCCCATCACACCTCCAAAAATTGTCAGAGTGCATGAATGAATGAATGAACAGCAGAATGAATGAAGGAATAACAGCAGGAAAAACAAAATTGAAGAATAAGACAAGCTGTGATAAAAAGGAAGACAAAAAGTAATCTAATAGTGAAAGTAGGCCAGGATGAGTTTGGCAGGGGTGTACCACAAAACCATTTAATCTATTTTACCAGTTTACCTAAGGTAGGCACTGTAGCAGGTGATAGAACGTGGTATGTTAATAGTTCTGGGATTAGAACATGGAGATAGATTGTGATGTCCACATGGAAGTCATGTATGGAATATGAAGTGGTATTGTGTTAAAGTTCCTCATTTGTGAGTGAAAAATCACTCAGGGACATTTTGCAATATTTCAGACAGTTAAAATAGTTATGCATAGCACAACTGACATCATTATCTTGTCTTAGACATCCTGAAAATAATACATACATGAGTAACTATTTCCACAGAAACAAAATACATCATTGTTTTGCCATTTTTTAAAAAATAACTGGAACAAGTCTGAGGCTAGCAGCAGTAGAATGCAGAGAAACAACATTTTTCACCATTGCACTAACATAACTCATTAAAATGAACTACTGTATAAATACTAAAACACCCATAGCAGTGCTGACTAGATTAAAAACAGAATATGACTGCGTTTATGTTGTTTTTATCCTGTCACAGTGAAAACCCGGTCATAGCTTGCGAGTTCAAACTTTGTCCACCAGTAGGATAAGCATACAAAATATGTGGAATGTGTCTAGATAAAATAAAAGATTAATAGGATCTGAAAGTTATAATCACCCTGAGAATAGGCTATAAAGATGAATGTAAGAAAATATTGGCACACTTTGACAGAATGCTAGACGCCATAGACAGTAACTTGAACCAAGAGATGTAGAAATGGTCACTACACACTACATCTTCATGTATGTATGAATTTCTGGATACTGTACTGAAAAAATTAAATAGGATAAAGTGAGGTAGATGAAATGAGGATTATGAAGATGATAAAAAGGTTGCATATTAATGGAGTGATTTGTACTGGGAAATGCAAGTAAGAAGAAAGTAGGAATGTAGCAAGCATGAAATGGTTTATGCCAGACTCAAAGAAAGGTCAGTTTTATTTCAACAGTTGTTAACCAGAGAAAAGAGGCAAACAAAAGTATTCAAATAAATATCACAAAACAACACAGACAAAAAGGTATTAAATAACGACCAAGGAAAGTAGAAGAGACCCAAACTTTAATGTAAAATGTACAAAAACCAATACAAGCTCCAGTACCTCGGTCAAAAAGGCCTTTCAAGAGTCAAAAAACACAACACCAGCAAACAATTAAATGCATTGTTGCATTAAAAAGTCCACCAATAAAACTGATTCAATTAAATAATCAGATAAAAAAACAATCAAGTAAAATAAAACAATTCAGTTCAAGAAACCTATACTTTATAGAAACACTTTCCAACTGCAGTCTAAATTTAGGCCATTAAAGGGTCAGAGTACCATATTTCAAAATAAACTCTTTAATAAGTAGCTCTGTTTTAAGTCACTATCCATAAAAACTTTTACCTTTTATAATATGGTACCCTGAAGAAGTTTTTCATTCCCATTATGGCACAAAGAAAAGTGCATGGCAACTGAATTTTCCACCCTTTGGTTTCTTATGTCCCTCAGATGTTCTAAATGCCTAGTCCTAAATGTTCTTTTTGTTTCTCCTATGTAAAAAAGATTACATGGGCACTTCAGGGCATATACTATCCCTTCTGTACTACAACTATACAACTCCTTACGTGTATAAATCACATTGTTAATTCTGTCAAAAATAGAACTACATGTGTATAACCAGAACAATGCTTACAAGGAATAGTATCAACTTCTCCCACACCCATGTTCCTATATAGAACCTGTGTGGTATAATAACTATGAACCAATATGTTCTTCAAATTACGGCCCCCCTTATAAGAAAAACATAATTTATCAGGGAGCAACCCAACTAAACTCTTATCTTTAAATAAAACGTCTCAATAATGTTTCATAATATTAGAAATAATATCAGCAAAAATAGTATACTCTGCAACAAAATACATAATTTTATTTTCTTTATTTCCAGGTCCACCTCTACTGTTACTATGCCACTTATTATTTCTGGCCATATCATGTCTATCATCCTTGGCTAGCTGATTAGTGGATGCCTTATAATATGTGTTATACATTAAAGATTGGGTCTCTTCTACTGGCCTTGGTCGTTATTTATTAAAATAAATATGTTCAACAACTACTCAGGATGAATAAAACAAATAAATGTTGTTATGCACTGAAAAAAGTACTGGAACTATGATGAATATGACCTCTACATGAATGCAAAGCATAAAATAACTGAGCAAATCTGCGCTATAACAAGGCAAGGTAATGTAGTGGTTAGAGTTGCAACAACTGTGGTGGAAATAAGTGAATTAAGCTAGGGTTCTGGGAGCAGCTAGGCCCCACAAGCCATGGAGGTTCTTAATATTCTGATGTGCCTGCCTATGTTTTTTAAAACAACCTTTTTGACCAGTGATGGCCTGAAGAATAATCCTGATCAAGGAAGGAAATTTAGTGTTATTCTTTTACTTGGCTTCTTCTGGCATCCTTTCAACACACCCTGACTGAATAGGGATGCAATATAATAAAATGAAGGAAATAACTGAATTAAGTTGGGGGTCTTTAGATATTCTAAATGCTGGAAGTATAATTTAAACATTTTTTTCAATGTTTTGAACAAATGATAGTCTGAATAAAAGTTTTGATTAAGAAATGAACTTCAGTGTCATTCCTGAACGGTGCTTTTTCCTGAATCATTTCTACAGGCCCTGTGTAACCAAGACTACACTTGGAGAAAATAACTGCATTAAGACAGGGGTCTGTTTGCATAAGAACACCCACATGCACACATTCAAGCACATACACATAGACACAACACCATATGTATTACATGTCTCTGAATTTACTGAACATCCCTGATGCTGACTTTCTTTTTTTTAGCCTCTCATAAATCATAAATGAATACAGTCAGCCAAATGCCAGATATTATTCTGTTTCAGAAACTGCATCATGATGCCAGACCTGTTGATTTATTAATTTTTAAGTGACTCCAAGAAATACTTACAATTACTTTTAATAAGTATTTACAAATATTTAAAAATATTACTCCTAGTTTTGTCTGGAAGTCTTGAATACAACTGTTGGGTGATCTGGCAGCCCCCCCCCCCCCCATACACCCATGCAGACACACCTCCATTTCTCTCTCTTGTGCCTGACTTTACAGAACTTCCTTGATTTTGAATCTTATTTGCACCCCTCTACTCCATAATTCATGGACCATTATAGCCAGCAAATAATGGCAAACATTAGAGTTTTATACTTCTTATTGTTTTCAGAAAACATATCCTGATACAAGATTGGTTTTCACGCTAAGCCCAGAGTCAGTGCAGAGAACTAACATGCTGCCTTGTTAATTAGCTCCTCCTGTGTCATGGATATAGTGTTCAATGCTTCTTATATTGTTCCTAACCTCGTTTTATTATCACTGTATGAAGCTTAGGGTAGCATTAAAGTGCTCCTACAGTCTAGTATCCTATCTCATGTGTCTTACCTCTTTCATATTGCAAAACATGTTGTTCTATTAACTTTTTAAGTGATAACAATAATATTATATACTGATCTTGGTGTCTAGTGTTCCCCATATGTATGTTGTACTTCTAAATTTCCTGTTGTTCTAGTAATATTTTAACTGACTTATGGTAAGATTTAAAATTCTCTGGTGTCTAGTGCCCACTTCAAGTACTGCAGGATTTATTTGTCCAGAAATGTTAACAAGTTTTGCAGCACTCTTACACTCAAACATGCACTCATGAATCCATTCTCACATTCAAGCAGGGGCACACACACACTAACAACTTCCCCACCTAGTCACCCACATACACATACATGCATGTACACTAATCCCTACCTATTCACCCCCCACACATACACACACACACACACACACACACACACACACACACACACACACACACACACACACACACACACACACACACACACACAGTAACTCCCACCTACTCACCCACATATGCACTCATGTGCACACCCACACACACACACACACACACACACACACACACACACACACACACACACAAACACACACAAACACACACACACACACACACACACACACACACACACACACACACACTAAAAACCCCTCAGCTACTCACCCATATACACATGCATAGACACACACACACACACACACACACACACACACACACACACACACACACACACACACACACACACACACACTAACAACCCCCCCACCTACTCACCCATATACACATGCATAGACACACACACACACACACACACACACACACACACACACACACACACACACACACACACACACACACATAATTTCAACACCTCTGAGACCACTCATCCTTCTGCATACACTCACACATGTAGCCATGCACTTACAAAGATGCACACCCCCACCACTATATGTCTGCTAAACTGCCCAGCATTTATCTCATGTTTTTCTCATCCATTGAAAGTAATGGATGAATACAAGCTTTTGGAAGAATTAATTAACTCAACCATCCATGCTAACTTACTCATCCAATTGATTATCTAGATCACTCAGCAGCAAAATCACCTTACTGCCTTACCACAGGAATTTCCAAGTGAGAATACCTGGCTAGCTAGCATAGGCCACTCTCCCAAAATGCCCCATTAGCATATAAATTGGCCAAGGAGATAGCACAAAGTAGTGAATCTATAGACCATATAGAATCACTTTTGGGACCTATCTCTGAATTGGAAAGGGCTGTTGGCAGCCGGAAAACAGCTATGTTAGGGCTTACTCCCAATGGTAGCCCTTTCTGAATTCCAGATATTGTGCTCCATATTTTGGCCCCCATATCAACAACCAAAACATGCTGTTGATCACCTATACAAACTGTTATACTGCCACAAAATGGCATCATGGGGAAATGTAGTAAAAACTTTGCTTTATTTATTCATTCATTCATTCATTCTGTTTTACATGAAAGACTGAATAAATATTTTGGAAATGTGGGTGTCGCTGTAGCCTGAAACATCTTTAGTATATGCTTCTCTTTCCTAGGCTGTGTAGGAAGAGACGTTTCTTTGCAGTGATGTTCCACTGTCAGTAATAGAAAGCTACCACATTTATCTGCAAATCCAAAGATATGTTACTTCAGACATTCTGGCTTATAAGCAAGGCAGTAAAATAAAGTAAAGTGGAAGGTGCTGCGAAATAACACAAAGAGCCAAAATACAGCACCAAGATGGTAACACTGGTACCTAGAACGTTTGAACTGTTTCTTTTTTGCTAAAATAATCCACAACTCAAAATATTATAATCAACACTAGTTGACTTCATCAGAACAATAAGGATAATTCACACCCCATTTAAACAGTATACAGCCAAACCTGATAGGACACAAAATCTGCCAATCAAACCCAATAATTCCAAACAGTAACACAAGAAATTGTATATAAATACTGTAACAGCATGAATAACTGACTTTGTTTCCATCATACCTGTATTGACGGAAAAAGCAGCTAAAGTTTGATTATTGTTTAGTTATTCAACCCATTCTAGGGTTTCTAATGTTTGATTAATTTTTTAGTGTACTGTTAATTTGTAGAATATTTATTTGCAGAGCAAATAGACATGTTTTAGTGTTTTTGTGATTGCCACATTTTAACTTTTATATATAAATCAAATTTATTTAATATTTTTAGTATATTTATTCATGCTGTTACAGTATTTATATATAATTTCTTGTGTTACTGTTTGGAATTATTGGGTTTGATTGGCAGAGTTTGTGTCCTATCAGGTTTGGCTGTATACTATTTAAATGGGGTGTGAATTATCCTTATTGTTCTGATGAAGTCAACTAGTGCTGATGAAAGCGCTCAACACATTGAAATATTTCGTGTTGTGGATTATTTTAACAATAAAGAAACAGTTCAAACATTCCAGGTACCAGTGTTACCGTCTTGGTGCTGTATTTTGGTTCACAGTAGTAAAATCACTGAATTATATACTAAAATCTCTGTATTATAGTACTTTACATACCCCCTAGCAATAATATCATAATTCTAGAAGAAATATTAGCCTGGGCCTCTCACACCATAAAAAATGAAACTATAATCCTAGGTGATGTAAATATTAATTGGTCCACTATTTCCTCAAAAACTGCATCCACCAATATTAACCTGTTTCACTATACTCAGCTTATTACCACCCCCACCAGATTCAATAACAAGACCAATGAAGGAACTATTCTAGATTGAATACTAGTCTCTCACCCTTCAAACATCCATTCAGCGGTACCCTCTCTAACTCTTTAAGTGATCACCTCTCAGCCTGCAATCCAAGTCAGCCCTTCCCTCACAAAACAACATCACTTCAAACAAGTCAGGAAATTTCACCCAGTCATTTTTAACAACATTCTCAAAAGTTTAAACTGGAATAATCTTAAATGTCTCCCCCTGGATGATGCCTTACTCTCCTTTAACTCTACGTTCCTAGAAATTATAGATAGTCTGGCATCTATTCGAACCAAAAGAATAACATCTAATCATGCCCCTTGGCTAACTACAGCCACAAAAGAAATTATGATATCTAGGGATAGCACTTGGAAGCTTTGGCATACATATAAGAAAAACGCAGACTTATTAAAGTACAAACAACACTGCAATCTATTAAAAAGACGTGCAGCTAAAGACAAGAAAGAGTATTACTTCAACCTGCAAAAGACTCACAGAAATAACCCAAAGCTATTCTGGTCTTCTATTTGTACTCTCTTACACCCAGGTACAAAAAATAATCCTTGCCCCTATCCTGACAAAACTTCAGATCAAATAGCAAGCATCTTTAATTATAACTTCATTGATACTACAGCCAAAATTACAAACACTTTTCCCAACCACTCCTAATTAATAGCCTCCTAAATAATACTCTGCTCTTTCTGAACATACAGCCCTACTCACCTCTCTCTTCTTCAAATAAATATAGTGAAACTACTTCATGTAATCACACTCCATCATCCACTTATTATAACCTATCCAATCATCTTCCTTGCCAGAAGTCAGGCTCTCTACAGTTCCTACTGCAACTATCAAAAAACCTCTCATGAAACTGAAGCCCTCCTCAAACGCTGACAATGGCATACCTACTGAATTTCTAAAAATTGCTGCTGATGCAATTGCTTATCCCATTAGTATTCTTATAAACAGATCTATCCAAGAATCCTATGTCCCCTGCGATGGGAAAAAAGCAGTCATACTACCTCTCCATAAAGGAGGGACAGCAACCGATATAACAAACTTTTGCCCTATAGCTATAGTATCCCCAATCTCTAAACTCTTAGAAAAATGTGTACACATGCAACTTTTGCAATTCCTTCTCAAGTACCAACCGCTTTCTCCAACTCAGCATGGTTTCAGAGCAGGCCATAGTACTTCTACTGCTTTAATATCCTTCTTGGACGTAGTCAACAAAGCCCGTAACTCAGGAGACATTGTTTCTACTTTATTCATAGACCTGTCAAAAGCCTTTGATACTGTGTTTCACACTCCTGCTTTCTCAACTCTCTAACATAGGTCTAATCACTCCTTCTCTAAGATGGTTTAAGAGCTATCTTACTGATAGTGTGCAAGCTGTAAAATAGCAAAACTCTATATCCCCATACATTCATAACCTGACCAGCATTCCACAAGGTTCTATATTAGCCCCTCTACTATTTAATATTTTTATTAACGACCTCCATCTATCAATACACCAAGGATCGTTAGTTCAATTCGCAGATGACTCAGAAATGATCTGCTCTTCTGACAATCCAACTCAGCTGCAACAAATAACCCAAACTGCTTTTACTTCCATAGTGACTTGACTCCACAATAACCATCTCTCTTTAAATCCAAACAAAACTAAGCTCATTATTTTCACCCCAAAGAAAAGCACTCCCATTAAGAAATCTCAATTACACATTCTTTCTCTAAACAGCAAAAAGATTGAACTGGTTACCCATACCAAACTGCATGGAGTCATAATTGATGAAGACCTAAAATTTGACCTACATGTACATAACAACATCATCAAGCATTTCCTCTCCCTCTCTACTAAAAATGTGCTAGCTTCAACTTACCTGCTTCCCTCCCTCCTATGTGGTGCAGTTATACTAACCAACCTCCAATCCACACTCAAAAACAAACTAGAAACTTGTTATAACAAGATAGCAAAATTTGCTACATCCAAGCTCCAGTCCACCCACCACTGTTTTCCTCTAAAAATGCTAAATTGGCTCAAGTTTCCCCATCACCTTTCCTTACTTCACCTTAATATCACATATAAACTCATCACTGAACGTCAGGATTGTCCTGCTCTACCGGCACTATTCTCCCATTATAACCCTAATAGGCTCCTTAGATCAGAAAATCAACTTCTTCTCCAAATTCATAAACCTAATCTACCTGCTGGCCAGCATCTTTACTCATGGGTTATAGAGAGAATATGGAATTCCCTTCCTATAAACATTCGTATAACTCAATGCACTTCTTCATTCAAATCAGCTCTGCAGGCATATCTCCATTCTAAATGTCTCTGTAACTGCTCTATGCCTCCCCCTGCCATTACCTAGACCTAGTTGACCTCTGATTAGCAGAATCAAGGATTAGACTTGCTGCATAGTTCTAATTGTGTTGGCTTAACTCTTCTGAAATGTAAGAATTCAGCTGTATGAGACTCTTATTTATAATTTTTATGAATTATTCTCCTGCTTTATATTGCTTTCTGGTATTAGATTGCACTTTTTGAATGTATGACTTGTATTGTACTAGATACTCCTTTGCAATTCCTGAAGAGCTTATCTCGTCTTCCCTTATACTTATTCTGCTTTTGTTTTATAAATGGATTTGCTATTGTATTAGATACTTTATTTGTATTTTCTTTTTGGAGCTTTTCTCCCCGGGCCTCCACTGAAAATGGGTTCTGCTTGGCCCAGTAGACTTTTACGGTTAACAAATGTCAATAAATAAATAAATAATAGTATCAAGGCTGGTCTTTTATGAACTATAATTTCCTCTTAGTATTCTGATAGTGAATGCCCACAGTTAAGGCAAAAACAGATATAAACAAGCTATAATAATAAATATGGTGGGCATTATAGAGGATTTAAGCATCACTGTAGGTTTTATAATGCCCAGTGCATCAGAAAGAGTACCTTCCCACTCTTGGAAAGATCATCATGTTCCCATAATGCATAGCTTGAAGAGCATAACTATGCTCAGAGTGATAGGAGTACCATTTATTACTTATCAATCATTTCTTACAACGTTAGAAACCATTTGCTATTTTCTAATAAGGAAGCAGATAATCAGAAAAGATGTTGTTATCTGTTCCCATTAGGCTCCTAATTTACCATTTAAATGCATACATTCCTGCCGTTATTAAGATGAACTCTGAGAGACAGTGAACGCAGAAAAAGAAATTAGTGATACCTGATTGTAAGCAATTCTGACATAGCAGAGAATGAAGTGCTGTTTTAACCTTTCACAAATAAGGCTCATGTAAATGAAACAGTCATAACATTATTCTGACAGTTTTTTTCTGTTGACTAAGTTCATGTCGAACAAATCACGTTTTATAAAAAAATAAATCAAAAGCCAGGACACATTTATAACTGAAACAGACAACTGAATCTGCTCTCTTTCACTTGTCTTTAAGGATGCTGTGCACTTTGTATACAAAAAAGTAACAGAGTAAAATTTGTTAGTTATAATTCTGTGACTCTCCTCTTTGATAGGTCACTCTTAGAAGTACTCTGAAAAGTATACAAAGAATAGATATTTAGCAGAGTTAGAAAGCACTATAGCTAGAATTATGCAGTACAGAAGTTTAAATAGTGTGGCTAGCATAAAATCATGGCTAAGTGTGCCTCATGCAGATTATCAAAGCACTTCAAATAAAATTGGCAAATGAAAAAACTATTTTCTTCTCAGTATCTCTGCCTTTAAATACCATGCATGGTTGTGAAATTGCTGAGAAACATTTTATATAATTGATTCATAGTTGTGGCTCCAATGGGTTGCAGAGTAAAATTAGCATATTACAGAATGTAAGAAGGGTTATCCTCACAAAATGAAACTTTTTCTCACTGGGCTTATGTTACCATGAATTACAGGACAGTTTATGAGCAGTATCAGAACTTCTGGAAATTATGAGCAATTTAAGATTTTATAGTGTGATTTAGTTTACAGAATTGTGCAAAATCATTAGCTTTGTTATGTAGTGCCTTGTTTTTGTTTCTGTGTTATATGTCTTTTTTTATCTCCTCTGGCTTTCAGTGTTATCAGCCTAATTAAAGTTGATAGTCAGTCAACTAGAGTCACCGTTTTGTGATGGTCAGCTTCTAATTTGCTTCAACTCACTGAGAAGTTTGTTTACTATTAAAGAAGGACAGCTAATTGACCCATTCCATCATTCTTTTTTATTTTATAAGTAAACGCACAAATTTTACTGCAACGGGCATTTACATTTTCTGTTGTAAAAGCTCTGTATTACTTATTACTCACTGTTTAACACCTTATCAATGAGCAGATTTACCCAAATTCTCATTGTTCTTTACGACATCAGTAGGCACTCTGCACACTACAGGAATTAGTAAAATAAAGTCACTAATACGATTTTAATATAATAGAACTTATGTCTAGATTATTTGTTATCCTTCAAAGAAGCAAATGTATGAAATTACATGTAAATAGGCTGTAGCCTCCAGTGTTAATTCAGCCAAGCAGGATGCAGTTACATTGGTTCACAGGTGAGTGCTACGCTAGCCACCCCTGCAGCTCATTTTAAGCCTAGCCAACTTTCCTTTTTATGCTCAAATTAGCCTCTTGGCCGTGGTTGATAATTCTATATTACTCCTAATGATAACTGGGATCATACCATAGATTATTTGAGGAGACTCATGAATGGGATACACCATTTAGGAGGTGCCTCTGTTTTTATAGTAATTCAGGGCGCAGTCCTGGGGTAAATTTTCTGTTTCCCATCCATAGATCCAAGTTGACCATGAATAAGGGCAGGGATGGGTTTGTTTTATGTGGATAAAAAGTCTGCTCCAGAGAAGTGGTATCCTCTGTGAGATATACCTGTGGGTTCCTATTAGAATGACGAAAACGCATTTTGTCGAATGCATTTTTATCGACATATGTAGGGCAAACAGGCAAAACAGCGAAGCAGCTGTTCAGTGAATTCTTTCCCTGGGAAAGAAGTCGCTTGACCGCTTCATTGCTTTGCCTGTTCTGAAGTGTAGTGTGGTCCCTTGTCCGGTATAGCTCCCGAGCGTGATTGTGCAACAGTTCCTGACCTTAGGGTTAGGGTGCGGGTTAAGGTAAGTGCATCCGTATGAAAGTGTTTACTGTTTTTTATTTTGCGTTACATGTATAGTTAAGTTACGTGTGTATGTGTTTTCAGCTGTTTACTTTTGTTTTGGGGGGTAGAATGAGGGTTAAGGTAAGTGTGTATGTGTTTGGAACTGTTTATGTAAATGTGTGAGAGTTACTGACCTTAGGGTTAGGGTGTGGGTTAAGGTAAGTGCATATGTTTTAAAATGTTTACTGTTTTGTTTTTCGTTAGATGTATGGTTGGGTTACGTGCATATGTGTATTTAGTTGTTTACTGTTTTTTGGGGGGGTATAATTAGGGTTAGGATATGTGTGTATGTGTTTGGAAGTGTTAAATTTTTTTTTGGGGGGGGGGGTTGGAACAGCGATTTCTTTCCCTAGGAAAGAAATCGCTGTTCTGTGGTTTCGACATTTTCAGCTTTCACTGAATATGTGGCGATGAAGCACCGTTTGCTGTTTTCAGCATTCGGTGTTTTAATATGAACCCATACCTGTTCCTCCAAACCATTCTGTTGATGTTACATAACAGGTTTAGATCATTACACCAAGCATTTCTGATGCAATTTGGCTTGCTGATGTGCAATAAATCCATGAGTCAAAGGATGCTTTGTATGCCAGACACAGGTCTCCACTGACTGTAGGTTATAGGACATGTTGTTTCTGTGCTGTAACAAGGTGTTGCTGTGGAAGTTCCAGTTGTTGCATGTGTCTAAACAGATGTATACCAGGGGGAGCATTATACTCTGACTGATCTAATGATAGCTGAGTAAATAGGGCCAATGACATCCCCACATCTAGACACAATTCTTTGTTATAAGCTATGCAATGTTGAATATTAGTCAAATGGTAGGTCACTTTCTACATAGGTACCCAAATCCTGAAAAACAATTGGCCATTTCCTAGAGGTCTATTGTCAATGTGGTAGTTTCCTGGACTTGACAAAGAATTTAGAATACAGCAAAGGTAGTTAAGGACAGACTATCATAATAACATACATTGTATATATTTAGATAATAGGAAAAATTTCAAAAAACACAATTAAATGTAAAGAAAGAATACTTCTGGTACAGGACCTACACTGGTACATGATTACTATATTACTGAAACACTTAATTTTGCTAATCTATTCAATATACATTTCTTTACTTGCCTTAATTTACATACCAAAGAGTTACATCACAGGCAATTTTCTATGATTTATTTACCAGCTACCTGAAACAGGAGTGTTTTTAGCTGTAGTGATGGTTTAAAAGAACAGTAGTGTGGATTCTGACAAAATGGAGATATATGTTCTTTTGATAGTTGAAGGACATATTTCCATTGGCAGAGGGGCTAGCCTTTAATAATGTTTTTAAATCTTTTTCCTGATTACTGGTGATCTTCAAATGTAATCCCTACACATTAGGGTGGCAAAATGTTGACATTAAGAACTGTAGACCAGTGTTTAACCAAGTTATGTGAGAAACTCATTGTTACAACGTGAAGCGAGAAACATACTCAAACACCCCAAAGGGGTCACCATGGAATTTGTATCATACAAATATAGTAGGCCTCAGAAACTTTATTAGTGAAACATGCATTCATTTTTTCCTTTAAATGGTTAAATGATTAAATGTATTCATAAAGAGTTCACTTACTTTAGTAAGTTGTTGATTTTTCTTTCCCAATTATGGCTTCCTAAGAAAACACCTATTGCATAGGTTACGTTTTCAATATGATAATACTTGAAAACTATAACCAAATCCCTTCGAATCAATCTATGCCTAATTAAATAAAGCTGCAGCTTAATCAAGCAATCCTTATAAATAAGATTCTTGATGGACCAAGTTTGCCTGGTAAATAATTAATGTGTATTCTCTCTACTTTTTAAAGAGCGTTTGTAGCATAGATAACCTGGGACCCAAAGTATTCAATGTGTGGTCTAATAAGTAACTTATAAAGTATCAAAAGCTGATCAACATATCAAGGCAGTATTGTTCAAAAGATGCCTCATTCTAGATCAGGACATCCTAATTATGATACTGACATTAATCAGAAACATAATCCAGTGTGTATTAAACACTTAGATCCTCAAATCGATCAGAAAATGACAAATTAACAGAGTAACTAAATGATCCAAAATGTATTGTAAGATATTTTTCTGTTAAAAAAAACTCCCAGTACTCTGACCAGGTGTACAATATATACAAGTTGTTACTATGGTTCCCGTCTTAAGTGTTATTGGCAAACTTAGATGTCTATATTACATCATTAATTGGAAATGTTGTTATAAACATGCAGAAAAATGACTACAAAACAGTTGTGTGGAAATCCTTGACTGACTATTCTCACAGACAAAAAAATATTATATATTATACCATGACCCCCCCAAAACGTGCACGCTGATTGGCCAGCGTGCCCGTTGTAAATCGAGTTATACTAATGGAAAAAGGTCCGTCGCGGACTTTTCCATTAGTATAACTCATTTTAAAACACTCTCTCGCTATGTTAAATGGGTTTAACATAGCGAGACAGCTTTAAAATAAGCAACGGAGATCTCCGTTGCTTATTTTAAAGCTGTCTCGCTATGTTAAACCCATTTAACATAGCGAGACAGTGTTTTAAAAAAAAGCAACGGAGAAAGCAAGATCTCCGTTGCTTTTTTTCAGTGTCTCGCTATGTTAAACTCATTTAACATAGCGAGACACTGAAAAAAAGCAACGGAGATCTTGCTTTCTCCAGCTTTGCTCAACTCTGATGTACTGCGCAGGCGCACAGTACATCAGAACTGCCGCGGATGCCAGACATCTGCGGAAGGGCAGTAAACAGGCATTATACTATGCCATTATTTAAGAAAAGTAACAGTTTCTTTTCTTAAATAATGTCATGGTATAATAGCAATAACCCACTTCTGGGTGTGGGTAATTCTAAATTTACCCACGATTGGCTGTTTGGTCCCTCGGGCTTCCTCGGGACCAAACCACGCCAACCGTGGGTAAATTTAGCATTACCCACACCCAGGCGTGGGTTATTGCTATATTATAACTTTGTTTTTTATTGTTTTTGTTAGTAATCCTGCTGGTAATGCTAGAATTCACCTCACAGGGATTGTAGTAAATCAAAGGCCTGAAGTATGTCATGAGACCTAGTGTCAAAGGCCTTTGCCAGACTGAGATTTATTACATATGCAGCCAGGTCTTCATTTATTGTATCAATCGTATTGTTGTAAAAATTCAGTAGGTTGGTAAGACATGAATGTCCACTCATGAACCTCTGCCAACAGCAACCAGTTGCTAAACCGATAATGACAAAAACAACTGGACAACTCCTTTGTTGCACAGTAGGAATAACTATAATGTCAACATAGTTCCTTACAGAGCAGGCAAACCTGTTATCATAACCAAACCTGCCCCACCCTTCTTAGTGATGCTGTCAAACTCCTGCGAATGGGAGTGTCATAACACAGGTTTCTCTCATTACCAATTGTGGGCTGCTACCAATACAGATGCTTGGTATGTCTTTAAGAATTGGAGATAGAATGGTGGTCAGCTGCAAAAATGTAAGGCAGCATAGTTCTATAGAATATGTCTTTACAAGTAGCTGTACAATGATACTTGGTAAGGGATAATACATGCATGCATACAAATATTTCAAGCACGGGCATTAATGCCTTTCTAGATTGCCAATATACCAAAACACTTGTTTCCCATAATAAGTGTACAGGCTGTTCTTAAAAATATCTAAACTAATACTTGCTTTAATGTAATTTGGTAGTCTGTTCCATGCATCAGCTGTTCTGTCAGAGAACCAATAAGTACACTTCTCATTCCTATAGGTTATTCTACTCAGGTTATCTGATGATTCTCTAGTACTTTTTGATAACCGCAAACATTCCCAGAGGTAATTGTCTGTAAATGCCCTATATACCTGAATAAGACCTCCTTATCTATAAGAGACACTGTACAAGTTCAGATATTTTAGTCTTTCAAAATAATTTAACTTTTCACATCCATGGATGCCCTTGGTATATTTCCACTGTACTCTTTCCAGTTTACTTAAGCTTGCTTTGTTATAGGGTTTCCATATTGTTATTCCATACTCAAGTTTGAAACTAATGTAACTAATAAACAATGACTTCATTATGTTTGATTTCCTAGGCTTTATAAATACTTTTATACAACCTATAGTTCTATAACTATCATTAACCAACTGGTTGATATGATTAGAAAAACTCAAAGCTGGATCTACCCATATACCCAGGTCCTTACAATGAGTCTATAGTTTTGATCACTGTGTGCTGTATTGAATATTCACCTTTCAGTTTATGTCTCCCAAATCTAATTGCTTAGTTTTTGATGTATTTATCAGCATATTATTGTCCTGTGCCCAAATGACCATTTTAGTCAAGTTATTTTGCAGACATGCCTTATCTGTAACACATGTAATCAGTTTACCCAATTTCAGGCTATCTGCATATAGACTGTAGAATATGTCAGATGAAAACGTCAGGTGTGAAAGATATGATCTAAACAAGTAAGGGCCTGGGACAGAGCCCTGTGGGATACCCTGACTGTAACCAAGTATTTCACCTGTCCAGTTGGTGTGTGATACTTGCCATGTCCTATTTGTAAGTCATGCAGCTATACATCTCATCAAGAGTACATCAATACCTAGTTGTACTAATTTATTGATCAGTGTTATGTGTATGACCCTGTCAAATGCTGAAGTTAAATCTATATAAATTACATCACAGAACCATTTTTCTTTCATAGCTGTTATTATATTGTTGTAGAACATCATATTACAGGTGGTAATAGATCTATTTTCAACAAATGCATGCTGATATAGGGTTTCAAAGTCCCAACCTATCCAGTTCTGACAATAACTTATCTAATATTACCTTCTCCATTATTTTTTCACAACAAGAAAGTAGACTTAAGGGTCTGTATGACTCTGGGTTTGTCCTACTCTGCTTTCCCTTAAAAACAGGTTTAATAAGCACATGTCTCCAACCTTGAGGCATCTCCCCACATTTATATGACCTCGTGAATAATAAATATAATGATACCGTAAGTTCTTGCTGAAGTGTTCTCAGGTCATTGTTACTAATTCTGTCTTCTCCTGGTGCTTTGTTTGGATCCAGTTTGCTCACTTCTTTTTCAATATAATCTAATTTGATTCCAGTATCTGAGGTTACCTGGATGTCACTAGGACAACTTATCACCCCAGTTGTGAAGCCAAACTATTCGCATAAGATCTTGTAAATATATCTTTAATCTGTTGTGTCTGAGAATGCATTTTTTGAATCTGCACACAGTTTATCCATTTTGTATGTCTTTACTCCTTCCATATCTTATGTATCTATAAAACGATTTCCTTTTATGCTCAATGTCTTTAGACAAATTTTCTTCAAAATGTTCTTGATCTTGTCTCACACTATGCTTAATCTGTTTGTCCAGCTTGTTTATTTCAGTTTTCAAAGTTGTATTCTGACCTCTCTTCCATTTATTATATTTTTTGTCTCTCACCTTAATCAGGTATCTTGTACTTATGGAAATATATCCCCCTGGCGCTGTATGCCTAGATGCTGATGTTAAACGTTTTTTTGATTTTTTTGCACTCAAACAAATTCTCTTTCAAAACTTTTTACATCTCCACTGAACACTTCACTCCAGTTAGATTTACATAGTGACTGTTTTACTTCCATCTAATCTGTAATTAACCTTCTGTGCATTTGTTTAGATTTCAGTTTGGCAGAATTTTCTAGCAAAAAATGAACCTTTATAACCCCATGATCACTGCACATCAACAGTGGTAAAACTTGACATAACAGTAATTTCTTTAGGAACACAAACAATGTCTGACATGTTCCATCCCCTGGTAGGTTTTATACAATCTGAAGCAATTGTTGCTCCTGAATGTACGGTGTGAATAATTTCCTTACTAATGCTATTGAATCAATATTATTCCAGTCTGCTTCTGGTAAATTTAAGTCCATACCTAATATTATTTTCCCCTCCTGTATTTCATGCAAGAAATGCATAAATTCCTCTAGGTCATCTGCACTTGACTTTGGTGGTCTATTCACGTCAGCAATTGTTATATGTTCCAAAGTTGTCATTATTGTCACAATTACACAATCTGTAGTATTGGTGTTATTGAACATGTAATAATCACAGGTCTCATAACTATTTTAGTCCCTATCATAACACCTCCAATTGATTTTTGTTAGACTGTCTGTTACAGTAAAAACATTTATACCCTGACAGAACTAGTTTCCATTGTTTCCATTGTTCTTTAACCATGTTTCACAAACAATAACAACATCACATAGCATATTTTCCAATAAAAAAAAACTATTATTAATGCTCCTAGCATTAACAACCATCAGAGATACATCAAATGTTGCTATTTGCAAACTGTTAAATTTTCAACCTAGCAAAAGTCCTGCCTAGTGTTTGTCAAATATTGCAAAATATCTGCTGCAAAATTCTCTTACCTGATCTTGACAAATGCATGCCATCTTGTCTGAACACGTGTGCCTACAATTAGGCTTGGATGCTCTACACATTTCCATTTTTAAAACAGAATATTTTTTCCATGTAGGTATTTACCCAAAAGATCTTTTCATTCACAGTGACCTGACTATCCTTTCTATAGGTGATTTGTGAAAAATACGTCCTAACACCAGTACAAGCTATACTATCTAAGAGGGTTGTCAGTTCCCTACTAACAGTCAGAGAATCCTTGTGGGTGACATCATTTGTACCGACATGAATAAAAATGGATCCGTACTGCCTTACATTAAGGTGTTCGAAGGCTTGTCTCACATCTTCTATTTTTGATCCTGGCAAGCATAACACTATTCGATCTTCATTATCTTCTCTGCAAATATAAGATTCAGTTCCTCTAATAATTGAATCTCCAATTGCAAGAATACATTTGCTGGCCACCTGTGAGAAATCTTCAGCTTCTAATACAGTAATATCTGCTCTACCAATTGTTACGAAGGCTAGATCTACATCACTATTAGTCATATTAATCCCACAGTTTTCATTGTGTATTAAATTCCCATCCAGCTGGCATTGTTAATCCACAGCTTGAGCCATGTAGTCAACATCTGTCCTTTTTTCTTACAGTAATGTACTTCAATCCTTCCATGTTCAGTTCTGATTTCTTCCTTTTCACCTGCCCCTTGCCTCTTTTTTTCTACCTTCTGTTTTGGAAAAATTATGCCTTTTTCTGTAGACTGAAGGTTTCTGATAGAAAAAAATATTATCATTCCCTGTAACCTGTGTATTACAAAACAAAGCAGTGTCCTTTTAGTACATGTTCTCTTTACTTTACAGACATTAATCAGTTTCTTTTTCTTTCTTGTTTGTTGTGAACTTCTTCCTTTCTTTCTTTTTTTTTGTTTCTTTCTAAACAAACCGGATCCTCAGATTGCTGAATACTTGCATCCAGAGTTCCAAAGTTGTCAGGGGCATCATCTTGTTTCATAGGGGTTGAATGATCTTTGCAGAAAATAGATGCATCATTTCCTAAATGTGTTCTGTTTGTTCTGTGCCTAACATTATTTAGTTCATCAGTCCACTCATTAATATATGAAACAGCAGTTCTCCAAGCCATGCCAATTGCACAAGTGCAATCATTATCATTAAGTCTAGATTTACTTCTAGCAGTGGTAAGCAAATCATCCAACTTTTGACACGAGGAACACAGATCACCAGGGTTATCAGCTGTTACCTTTAAATATGCGTAGCATTTATTACACTGTATAAGATATTTGTGCATTAGCAAATCATTAATTGCATACTCGTTTAAGGAATCCATATTCATCTTCAAATGAATAAAATATTGTAAAAGAAAAGAATAATCAATATCAGTTACCACAGAATTGAAAGAGAACTTAAATCAACTTCTGTAACAAAAATCATACAAGCAATATACAACAAAATATTAAAGTAAGTACAGAAAAGTTGTTCTGACCATACAAGTTCTACAAGCCAAACAAAAGCTGTAATTCACTCACTATCGCTCACAGTCACACTTCTTTTTAACAGTAAAGATCAATAATTCACAAACCAAGGTAGGCTTGTTTAGATATGCACTGCATTTACCTTTCTCCAGTCTAAATTTATAGCTGTCTAGGCCCCTTGGGATGGCTACAGCTTGCCTGTCTAAAACCTATCCATTTCTAACAACCAACAGTAAAATTAAAGGTAAAATAACAAAATATGAATCAAAATAAATCTTGTTAACATGCTATCCCTTCCTACCTACAAATAATGAAAAACAGTGATAACAAATAAAATATAAATTCAAATA
>NC_056742.1:326782842-326857842 GCF_019279795.1 Protopterus annectens
TATATAATAAATGGACTTTGTTAAAGATATTATAACTAAAAAAATTAATACATGCAACTCATCCACTTTGATCAAGGAAACAGAACACTTTTGCTTCAGATATTATAAACTAAGAAATCTGAAAGTTATTTTGTGTTACTGGAATGATTTTGCTTGTAAAGAGCTTGATGGCATCAAAAAGGACACATACCCATGCAGTAATTGTTCTTACTGCAGGGTAGGTATTGATTAATTTCATTAATGAGTCACTATACTATTTAAGGAATATACCACATATTGTGAACTTAGCATGCAGAGAGTTACAAGCAGTCTGTATAAAATCTCAGTATGCTAGCCACAAATACTTGCACTTACTGTTTTAAGTGCTGTTTTAGCTACATATATTAGTTTTTGTCCTGTGATACTTGTTATGACTTGTTTGTACTGTTCCTTATGTCATTTTTTATACTGAGATGTGCTATCGCAACCAGTTTTATTTTCCTGTACTGTTTTGACTGATACGTTTTCTTGTCTGGGGATTATTTTTGTGCATTGAAGTAATTAAGTCATATTTGTTGTACTTATAACTTAGGCTATATTCGAAAAATATCTGTAGGCAGGTCCACTTCCTTGGCTATCAAATAAACAAAAAAATGAATATAATAAGCATTTTCACAGTTCATGAAAAATGCCAGAAAGCTGCAATTGCAAAAATGAAATATGTCCTGCAGTAGGATTACAAGAATTTTAACTGAGCACCTAACTGTTCTTCAAGTCCCAAACCTCTTAAGATATCCTCCATACCGTATCCCAAAAATCACATAAGCTGGTTTAATATGAAAGTGTTTCATAATGAATATTTCTCTTAAGATTTGAGAAATCACTCCTTTTGCTAAGATACATTTTGTAAGTGCTATTGAAGATATGATATAGTATACTACAAATAATAAGTTATAAAGTGTCACAGAAATGTTATGATGCTTAGAAAAAAACAAATACATTATACTAGCTGGGTATAATTCTAAATCAGAATAATTACTGGTATTATCCAACTACCCCAAACATGGCACAAAGCACAAGTTGTTTGTCTTTTCGGCTTTTCCCGGTTAAGTGTTGGCACAGCGGAACTCCGGTCCGCTAATGATTGGCAGCCGATTTTTATGGTGCCGAGTTGCCAGCCTGACGCCCAACCTTCAGCGAAGGCACTCCCATTCATGCATGTCTTTCGGAGGCCACTCAACCACAGGGAAGACATGCAGACTCCACACAGAAGGCACTCCAGCCGAGAATCGAACAGGAGAACATCTTGCTGTGAGGCAACAAAGCACAAGTAAAAAATAATAACCCAGTAGCTGGCAGAAAACACTGAATACAATAATCAAATTCCAAGATGAATGGTAAAAAGTTTAATAAAGATGTAAGCGTTTTCACAGCACCAACAAGCCGCTTCATCAGACAATTTTAAAAAATACAAAAGCTATATTAATATATGATGGGCCAACTTATCACAGCACACTACCTCAGCAAACAGCTAATTAAAGTACCAGATACAGATAAAGATGCTTCATGCATAAAATAATGACAACGATTAAATAAAAAGACATAGTAAACCATAGTATAAATGAAACTAAATTCAGTCTTACATAAAACATGTACATAAGCATACATACACAGATATGTACAGGTCAATAAAGCATATGCATGTGCGCCCAAACAGCTGACAAGAAAAGACCATTACTTCAGCCATCTGGACATCAGCAGTGGTTTAAGAGGGACATTATCATTTAGCCCCATGGCCTGGTGTGCCCCCAGTCTAAGGATCCATTCCAATTCCACTACTTCCATACGATTCACTAGATCACCCCCACATACATTAGGATGCACAACATAAAGGATGTGAAAAACAAAATAATGTGTCAAATCCGTGTTTAGCACATGTTTCGCTAGGGCACTAAAATCGTGCCCTTTGCAAATGCAATACAGGTGGTCCCTGATCCTCTCCTTAAGACATCTTAGTTTAAAAATACATCACAATCATAAAACTACATATTTCAAACATCAGCGATTGAATGCTTTGATGTTCCTTTTAGACTTCTTATTTCCTTTGCCTGATGAAATCACAACATACATATGTGATTCAAGATATAAAACCTTTGAAGAAGCTTGAAGAAAATTTATATAAAGATATTGAGCATAATAGGAAACCTTTTTATAGATACATAAGATGTGGAAGGAGTAAAGACATACAAAATGGATAAACTGTGTGCAGATTCTAAAATTTTATTCTTAGACACAACAGATTATAGCTATATTTACAAAATCTTATGCAAAACAGTTTGGCTCCACAAAAGCGGTGGTAAGTTGTCCTATTTACATCCGGGTAACCCCAGATACTGGAATCAAATTAGATTATATTGAAAAAGAACTGTGCAAACTGGATCCAAACAAAGTGCAGGGAGGAGACTGAATAAGTAACTATGATTTGAGAACACTTAATTAAGCAAGAACTTACACTGCCATTAAATCTATTATTCACTAGGTCATATAAATATGGGGAGATTCCTCAAGATTGGAGACATGCACTTATTAAACCTGTCTTTAAGGGAAAGGGCAGTAGGACAAACCCAGAAGCATATAGACCCTTAAGTCTACTTTCATATTGTGGAAAAATAATGGAGATGGTAATACTGGATAAGTTATTGTCAGAGTTGGATAGGCTGGAACTTGAAACCATATATCAGCATGCATATGTTGAAAATAGATCTATTACCACCTGTAACATGATGTTCTATAACAATATAATAACAGCTATGAATGAAAAATTGTGCTGTGATGTGATTTATATAGATTTAACTTCAGCATTTGACAGGGTCATGCACAAAACACTGATCAATAAATTAGTACAACTAGGTATTGATGTACTGTTGATAAGATGGATAGCTGCATGGTTTACAAATAGGACATGGCAAGTATCACACACCAACTGGACAGGTGAAATCATTGGTTACAGTCAAGGTGTCCCACAGGGCTCTATCATAGGCCCTTACTTATTTAGATTGTATCTTTCAGACCTTACTTTTTCATCTGAGTTGTTCTACAGTCTATATGCTGATGACCTGAAATTGGGTAAACTGATTACAAGTGTTATAGATTTGTCTAAATTGACCATTTGGGCACAGTAGAATAATATGTTGATAAATACATCAAAAACTAAGCATATGAGATTTGGGAGACATAAACTGAAAGGTGAATATTTAATACAGCACACAGTGATTGAAACTATAGACTCATTTAAGGACCTGGGTATATGGGTAGATTCAGCTATGAGTTTTTCTAATCATATCAACCAATTGCCTAATGATAGTTATAGAACTATAGGTTGTATAAAAAGATTTATAAAGTCTAGGAAATCAAACATAATGAAGTCATTGTTTGTTAGTTATATTAGACCCAAACTTGAGTATGGAATAACAATATGGAAACCCTATAGGAAAACAAGCATGAATAAACTGGAAAGAGTACAGCGGAAATATACTAAGGGCATCCATGGATGTGAAAATCTAAGTTATTATGAAAGACTAAAATATCTAAACTTGTACAGTGTCTCTTACAGATATTTAAGAGGAGGTCTTATTCAGGTATATAAGGCATTTAGGGACAACTACCTCTGGGAATGTTTGGGGTTATCAAAATGTACTAAATTACATTAAAGCAAGTACTAGTTTAGATATTTTTAAGAACAGCCTGGACATTTATTATGGGAACAAGTGTTTTGGCATATTGGCACGCTAGAAGGGCTTTAATGCCTGTGCTTGAAACATTTGTATGTATGTATGTATTTTGTTTAAGTGACACTTTTTCAGTATACAAGAATTTCATCAATCACTTATATAATCACATTTGCTTGAACATAAATGACTACTGACAATTTGTGTTCACTTGAAAATATTGCCAATTATTTAACATAACATCATGGGATATGTTCAAAAGTATTTACAGTTCACTGTATCTAGCTTTTACAATATCTATCCTTTCTTCATAAATTATCATTTGAGTGCCCATGAAAACAGCAATTTTACATTTTAAAGCCTGTCCTTATAAAAACCTTAAACGTCCTTTTCTGGAGCGCTACGGAAATACTCCTGTGGTCATCATTGGCTCATTCTTCCTTTGTATATGTGAGAAAAACACTGATTATGCTAAGTGTTTGTAAACTAACTAGATAGAGATCTTACTTAAGAAACTTTATATGATGATATGTCGACAAAACTGTAACTTTGAAGGTGATTGAAAGGCTTGCTACACACTAGAATGTGTTTAAACCAAACATTATTTTTATAGCTGGATTGCAGACTATGTTTGATGATGCATGACGTTTGATAGAGCATCCATAGAGATTTAAATTACAGCTGATGATCATTAAATTAGGAAGGGGCATTCTAACTGAGAAGATTAGATTGAATGTTTTATGATTTAAATATGTTGTTCTGAATGTTTGAATTTCATGTCTGATGAAGCATCAAGTTGATGTGAAAGCACGTACAATTGTTTTATTAAATAGACATTTTATTTGCCAAACCAGGGGCTCTATCTGCCCTTAGCTCAATGATCCATTCTGTTTCATTGAACTCAGTTAAATTCACTATATCACCACCTCTGGCATTTAATCTCTCAACCTGTAACACCATGAAAACAAATGTGTGCCCTTCATTACTGATAACATGTTGGTATAAAGCATTGTGAACATTACCTAAACCTATTGCTGATAAGTGTTTTTAATGGCAATTGGTCTTGCCTACATAAAATGAATAACAGTTCCTGCACTGGGCAAGATATATGACATTACAAGTTTGACAATCAGCATATTGAGTGAGAGAATAACATTTACCAGTTGTAGGGGGATATGTTGTAGGTTATATTTTGTACTAGCAGTAAATGTGAGAATGAAATATGAACACTCAAGTGTAATATAGACAGTGGACCCCTCAAATCACAAAAATGTATAAAAGTTCTAGAAAGTTAATATTTCGACATCTTACTGAAAATATTATTTATTATAAGTATTACGACATGCTGATAGTTCACGAAGCACACTTTTTGTTTCTTGTTCATTCAGAAGCTCAAGGCTGAATGCAACAGAAGGAAAGGATTTACACTGCAAACGGCATTTTTTAGAATTTGGTTTGAGGCAGTTTGTAATGTAACCATAACTGCCACTCCAAAGAAGGTCCAGCTTTCTTGTACAGACAGAACATTCTCACGTCAACCATGCAGTGTGCTCTTAGAAACTCTGTTTCTATCTAAATGTGTGGGCATCTTTAGTGTGTTCCTTGGTTTATTCCTTTTGCTTTTACTATTTATACACAATTACATTAAGTGATGAATTCTGCTTCAATGTTATTTACAAACCTACAACACTGTAGTATGGGAAAAGAGTAATAGTACATTACATACTCTGTGGATTTGCATACTGAACTCTGGGGTCTTTATAAGCCTAACCAAG
Organism: Protopterus annectens; assembly: GCF_019279795.1. Lineage (NCBI taxonomy): Eukaryota > Metazoa > Chordata > Ceratodontiformes > Protopteridae > Protopterus > Protopterus annectens. The sequence goes on from NC_056742.1 coordinate 326,788,325, forward strand.
CATCTCAATTGTATCTTGCAAGTTTATGTGCCTTTGAAGTTATTCTAATGGGTATACATAAGATAGCGTAAGATTTATAGACTGCCTCTGCCCACTAGAGACATAGGTGCTACACCTAGAGTACATTTATTGCCAGACTATCCCCATCACTTCAATAAAACCACTTGAAAATTCCCATTATCAGCTTTATTACAATATATCAAACACATCAATAACCAGCTTTATTTAGCAGTGAATGAAACTCATCCAATACTACCACACCATAAAACCAACTGAGCAGCATAATTAACTGCTCACCTTCTTCATCACACTTTAATAGAAACTCAACAAAACATGTTATGAAGTAGACAGCATGTCCAACTGTTCACCACAATTTTACTGCAGCATCCCTCTGCTAATCAAAATTAACTCCATCAGGCAGTGTCATACTACAGTCACCTGAGTCAAAGAAAGTGCAAACTGAACCATCGGGGAATTTACCTCTTGACAACCATTATGACGCTTCTTCCACCTCCTGAGCTACCCATGTTAAGGGAAGGAAGGGAGGGCAACACTATCTGCAGTGCCAAAGAGAGCTCCTCTCCCTTAAAACTGAACTTATTTATTCTCTCATCCCTTTCCTGCTTATCTCATGACTTCAATCAAGTCCCACCTTTCCCCTTCCCCCACCTGCCAGTCTAAATTAACTTAAAGGCACACCCCAGTGATAAAACAGTTTGCCAGGCAAACTCTGCTTCCCAATTCCCATTTTCCCATGCAATGGTGTGCTGTCACTTTGGTCAAACTTACTGGACTGTCTATTTGTCATAGTTAGAGGTTAAATCCAAAGTTGCAGTGAAAGTTTGCAACAATATCTATGATTCTTTACCCAGTGCTGAATACATTTTTCCCAGTACAAAGACAATCTACCCGCTTTGTTAGTGATAACAGTGTCTTTAATAACTTGGAGTTTTTCAAATTTAGAGGACAGATTAAAAAAAAAAAAAAAAAAGAGACAGAATATATGTTAACCAATATTAAGGCATGAAAGTATGAAACAAGTACTACACTTTATAATGCAGTGAAGAAAGCCTGCAGTCCCCCTGCATCTTTATATTTAACTTCAAGTTAATACCATTTTGTGTGATATCAGAGTACTGATGTAAATGTATAAGGGAAGGGGAGGCTTGACTACTTGAGAAGCAGTATTACTACAGGTGGCTGAATTGAAATTCCATGAGAGTAAGTTGCCTGAAACCCAAAATGCTGAAGAATACGCCAGTTACTGATGTCAATATGAAAACATTGTCAGTGCAATTTCTAAGTGAGCTCTGGTAGGGAGATTTCTCCTTTCTTTGAGTTGGTTCATATGCACACATTTAACTTCTGACATTGAAGGATACAAGAGAGACCCCCCCCCCCGTAGAAAAATACACGAAGTTAATATTTTTTTGCCAGCCTATCTTTAGGGCATTATTTTTTGGCATTTCTGATGGTTAAGGTTTTGTCATTCTACTTTCACAGTTGAACTTACAAAAGCAGATACCATTTATTCCATTTCTTTACAGGTGTACAAGGACAAGTTTACCTGCATTTCAATTCTCTGCCTCTTTTAAGGGAGAATGCATTTGTGAAATTAGTTGTCCATAAGAATAAAACATCATCACTTGTGTGTGCTTTCTGCATTGTATTTTCATATTAGTAGTAACTCAGCTAGTCTTCTGCATAAATACACAGGAAAATCATTTTTACAAGGTGTGCTTCTTCTCAACATGTAAAAGTCCAAATTCAATACAGCATTATGTAAAAATTCAGGTATGAATATTTGGTCTCATGCACAGAGCAACACCAAAGTTATTAATACCATGGTTTTATATCAGACATATTTTCACACTTGTTGGGCAAAGCTGACTAATTATTAAGGGGTGGATTTCATTCCAAACCAAACACACAAACATATTTAAAGAGACCCGTGTTAGATAAACTAACATTTGAAATGAATTCTTTTTATTATTATTGTAACTTTATCTTTTCTATGTTTGATGTACTGGACTTTTGAATGAAATGCATTTCAAACAGTTGCTTGTATACTTTAAATGGACAAAGTATGTTCACATTTTGTTGTGTGAAGTAACCAACTGTGTGCCTTCTAGAATGTGTTTCATTCCAAAGCATTTTAGAGCCGTATTTACATAAGACCTTGCTGAGCAGACATTACAGGACCCAACTGTCCTGTACTTCTATATGCAACATGATTAACAAATACTTGATTATTGACAAAGGCTATGTGTGCCTTCCATTTGGCTGTTTTGCTTTAACTAAGTGAAGTGTTGTTATAGGATCAGTTATGATTACTCACACACAATTTAATCAACGAATAATTATTTGTCATCAAAATCAATAAAATATCTATAAATACTATGGAATTCATTTGAATGTATTTGAAAAATAAAAAAAAATTGTGAAGAAAAAATAAGAATCCTATAAGTACAGAGATTGGTTAACCAAGGTCAACATATATAAATAAAAGTATATGCTGTGCAGTTTGAAAAAAAATCAATAAAATATTGCATACAGAACTAGTGGCATGCCAGCCATTACAAAACATTCATAACAACATTTGTATGAGAAGTTAAAAACCTCTGCATATCCCATTGTGGAATCCTAACATCCCTGATTGCTATATTTCCCACATCCAAGCTAATAATCTGTGTACGTGTGTGTGTGTGTGTGTGGGGGGGGGGGTGAGATACCATTTCCCTTTTTCAACAAGTGGCACAACACTATAGAAATTATGACTACAGGAAACTGCAAGCATTCTCTTGTGTTGTATTAATATATACTGAACGACTAAATGTTTAACTGTAGGTTCCCAGTTGCTTTATGTTTTATATTTGTAACTGAAGTGATTTGTTAATTTGGTTACTTTTCATTATTACTCAGCTATATAGTATTTGACCATTTCTATCAGGAAAAAAAGGTTAATTAATGTATGGTGCTCAGCACAAAACCAGAATTAAGTCATGTCATTATATTATCACATATACTGTAACTCGTCTAATTAACTTTAACTTGATAATATAAAGGTACTACTATATATCATATGGCTGTACTATTCATGACTTTAGAACTAATCCCAAGCAAACCATGGTAAATGAATCTGCTATATTATTGATCACAAATACCAAACTGCAGCTGCAACCTAACCTCCATCTTTCTCTTGTGGTGAACCTTCATGTTCTAAGCCTAGGTGGAATGTTCACTCTTCATCGTATTTACATAATTGTGTTGTAAAACTACTTGGCACTGTAGCTGTTATGGTTTAGGTTACTAGTGTTGTCCTACGTTTTCTAATTTAATTTTAATGTGTTTATTTGTTAGCCAAATTATATAAAATAGTCCATCTCAAATAATTTTCAGTCATGATGACCAATAAATACAAAGTGGAAGGGCAATGGATAGCAGTTAGTCCACCATCAGGTTTGCTAGAAGTGTCAGGAAACTGGACTACCAGGACAAAATCCCTGGCAGACATGGGGTGAACATGCACACTTGACAGACACAGTGAGTGAAGTTTAGTCTTCAACACTGGACTCTGGAGCTGTGAGGCAGTCACCAAGTTAGCTTGTCAGTCATAAGTTTTAATGATCTGAACATTGAGACACAGTGCTGATGTGGTCTTTCAATAGTCAAGTTCATTCTGGGCTGAATTAAGAAGTACTGGCACTCATGTGTTTGTGCCGGAGGCACAATATTTGACAAGTGAAATCAGCATACATTTTTGTAAGAAGGTCTTCCTTGGCATCTGACAGCCCGATCTAATTTGATGCTGACACTGTCAGTGAAAGCCATAGCATAAGCCATTTTGAGTGACATTGATGGTTGCATCAGGTTTCAGGTAAAGCAGGTGAATGTCTTTGATGACTACACAGTCCTGCTGACAGAAATACATTCCATGGTATGTGTATGACATTAGGTTTGGTTGTAGTAGAGGTAGATGTCTCACAGGATTTGCAGATTCATAAAGTTTGACAGCCTCTGACATCAGTGTTCCTCATGTGGCACTCCTTTCTCTATAACATGGCCTATCATTAAGGTGCCATACCTTTCTACACTAAGTTAGCACCAGTCACTCATTGCACTATCACTCTTCAGCTCAGACAGCTAACTTTAGTTCACTCAGCTACAGAAAACTTTAAAATTATTATTTGCACTGAAAGTCACATCTCTTTTGTCACTACATCACTACAGTGATTTTTTTTTGTTTGGCATCATGTCATTATGCATTTATGACATTTTCTGTTTACCGTGTGGTATATATCATTAGTATATTTTCAGAGTCCTAGCAGTCCAAATGTTTTGCTGCAATCTGCATGATAAATCAGATTTCATATTTGATATATGCCTACTGCTCCAATTAAACTGTCTGATGCAATTAATAACGATGCATAACCCAACCTCTGGAATCGGTAGTTGCTTACTAAAACTGGCCAGCAGTAGACAGAGGTAATTAACTATGAAGCAGATGCAGTCTACAGATGTAAGTTTACTCCCACATTTTCCACTCAGATATTTTGTGAAACTGAGCACGTTATTTTAACAACTTTGAGGCTTGGTATTATAATTAAGGCCTTTTACCTTACAGACATGACATACAGGATATGATTCTCACACATGACAGAGAAACTGGCTAGGCATAAAAAGGTCCACAAAGGAAGCTAGCCTAGTACTTAGCTACAGACTTAGTACCTCCAAGTAGGTGGCCATTGCCATACATCTTCTTATGATTTGCAAACTTTAGCCAGTCACCAAAAGAATATAATTGGAGGACATTTTTACATATGTTTTCTTTCCACTGAACGCATAACTGTATTACTACTGATAGAGAAACATTTATATCAAATGCTTTAAAGCCATCTTTTGCAAGAACATGTGATCATTTTTATACTAGGGTTTGCAAAGTTTATACTGTTTACTAAAATCTATAAAGCACATTTTAATAGCATATCGCTGCATGCACTATATGCTTATTTTGAACTACATTAAAAGAAAACAATGCAATAACCCAGTATTGGTGGCTGTACCAGTGTAGGTGAGTTGATTAAGGCCATCAGTTGTTAACAAGCTATACCATGCATTTGACTGATCAGCCTTTGATTTGATTTGTCTTTAGTTGTGAACTGTACGAATCTGAACAAGTCAGCCAAGAACAAAACTCCCAGATCATGCTTAAAAAATGATGACTTGACTTAAAAACTTCACTTGGGTAAAATGAATAAATTTAAATAAGTGTCAGAATCTATCTGTGCCTCTCATGTTTTTTTTTTTGTTTTGTTTTTGTAATATTTGGTAACGATGGAAATTACACTGTGCATGCCCCATATCCATGGCATAAAAGGACTGAGTTCTGGCCATGTTCTGGATGACCTTAATTTGATTATTGACTCAGGTGCTGGTAGAACCTGGGAGAGAGGAGTGGGAAGGAGAAGCAGTTACCCATTCTGAGAAAGACATATCATTCACCCAGAGATGGGAGAAAGTGCTGCAATTGCATGGCAGATTGCAGTAGAATTTGGCATTGGAAGCTGGCTTTAATTGTCAACTGCATGCGGTGATGTACATGATATCTTTAAGTCTGAGAAATAAAAAAAAAATGTCTGGCACACAAAACAAATTATGTCATGTTGTTATAGATACATTCCACATTTCCTCTTCCCTTTTAAAGCTACAGATAACCACAGAGATTCCAGGCCTTGGAATAGTACCAGGGACATCGGGTTAAACATGAATGGAGGAATATTGCACAGCTAATGGTTAGCATTGAATGCATACAAAGTGAAAAACAAAGGAATTGCACTGTGTGAATTGATTTCCAGGCATGTTCAACTACGACTGGACACTGACGTCTATGAATAAAATACAAGCATACAAATTAAACGCATCCTTTATATTCAGCAGGACATGATGCGTAGCAAGGATTTCATTTTCTGTAGCACAAATAGAACATGGTTATGGAACTCAACAGCTGCTTACCTTTTAAACTTCATGGCTTATACAGGTGATTTCACACCATACATACTGCATCTGTGAGATTAGTACAATACATGCACTAACTTGCTTGATTTCAGCATATTTATCACAGGGCAGTATATTATGAATTGCATCTATGTAAGGGTCTCAGACATAAACCGACATACTTATTGCTGCAGTGTATCTGTGTATGACACTCTGTAAAGCATGTTACATTACCATGGAAGCTTTAAGAAATAACTTTATTTTTTTTACAGTGAAGAAGGGTTAATGAGAATTCTTAATGTTAATTTATATTACCTCAATCCTCTGCAGTTATTGACCTTACCCATAAGCCTTTGTTGTTACCACAGGGATGGACAAGACTTTGAGGCTCTGATGTAGCTAAGTCAAAGCTTGTAGGCATATTGGGTGGGGGGGGCGGTCCAGATCTACCACCCAGATAAGGTCACCCCGTGTAGACATAAACTCCACATGAAGATTCAAGTTTATTCCATCACTTCCACTGGTATGGAGCTCAATGATTAGTCCTGGCTAGTAAGACAGTGCAGATTATAATTTGCACATCTGTACCCAAAGTGGATATGACCATGACTTGCTTTTGTTTAGTTTCTTCAAATACTTAGGTTTTTACATACCTTGCTGGGAATGGACCCCATGCCTAAGTCAGGGTGTAATTAAAGTTCATGAAATCAATTTTGCTTCAATCTCTGACATTTGATATGAGTGCTCTTTTCAGTACCTGGAATGTACCCAGAATGGCCTCTTTTTGCAGATCATCAGAGGTTGCTTTCATCAGTACCATACTTACATATATTTAAAGATTCTTTTTATTACTCCAATTGCTTCTACTACAGCTGGAACTATCTGTGTACACTTATTCCACATTGATTTAGTTTCTGTTTCCAAGGCCTAATATTTCACAAATTTATTTATTTCATTTTAAAAGTCACTATAGGCACTGGGTGTAACAATTTCAATAATGAAAGCTATTTCTGTGTTATAGATTCATAGACTGTTACTCAGCTAATGATCCAGGGGCATTTCTGAGACTAGCCAAGTTTTCCTGAAAGAATAACATTGTCCTGTATCCAAATAGGACATTGAGAACCAGGCATTTATAAAATACCTTTGTCCTTAAGGGACGTGGGTGCCAGACCTGGTGCAAATTTCATTTTCCCCATCCACTTGTCTAGGTTACCCTTAAACTGGGTAAGAGAGGAACTCAGTTTCACAAGCAGTCTCTGGGACACATATTTGTCTCTCCAGCATGTTCTGTTTAAGTCACAGACAAAATTCAGGTCCCTAGACCTTATATTTCTGGTACTCTGACTTACAAATATGCAGGAGATTCATATGTGCGGGATTTGCGGATGCCCTGTAAGCCAGTCATAGATCAGCAATCTATAAGAGACTGAGTAGATGGAAAGGACTTTAAGGTGCTCTGCATAAGGCAGGTTTGTTATGCCTTGTATTATTTTTGTAAGGTCGGTCTAGTTGCTGCATATGCCAGGTCAGGTACATACCAAAATGGAGCACTGTACTCTCTGACTGGTCTGATAAGGGCAGAGTGCAGTAGGAAATTGACCTCTTTGAACCTAGACACATAGCCGGCCTTAGGCATAGGCCAACTAGGTGGCCGCCTAGGGCACCGCTCTAGCAGGGGCACTTTTCCAGTATTTATTTGGTGTAGGTAGACTAGGATGGAGGCACCAGGTGGTGGGGTGGGGGCACCGTGGAGACCTTTTGCCTAGGGCACCAGTTGACCTAAGGCCGCTCTTGCCTAGACACCATGTCCTTACTCAATAGTTGCACAACATAAAAGGATTTGCTCACCACTGTGGCTGCATGATGGACAAAAGTAAGGCTACCATCTATGCGCATCCCAAGATCCCTGACCACTGGGTGGACACGTAGGGGTGCATTATCAACATAGTAATCAGCTAGGATGGTTGACTTCCCAGGTACAATTATCATTCAGTTTAAGACCATGGGTTTGGCACAATTTGTTAGTCAGAGATAGACCTTCTGAAGAATGTTAGTGTTTGCAGGGGAGTCAAAGATAACCTCCAGCTTGTAATCATCTGCAAACTTAGCCAGCCATAAACCTTCAGCATTTGCTTCCATTTCAGACAAATAGATACTAGAAAGGAGTGGGCCCAGTACAGAGCTCTTGGGGAACTGCTTTAGTAACTGGCCTCTGGGTGGAGGTGACCTCACCTAGTTTGACCTCATAGATCCTATCAATCAGCCAGATGATTATCCAGTGGGTTATAAAAGGGTTTATACCTAAATTAGTGAGCTTGTCTATAATGCCTGAGTTGGGAATTGTATCAAAAGCCTTGGCCAGGTCAAGGTATGCTGTGTGCACAGTCTTACCATCATCCAATGCTTTGGTGACCCTCTCAAAAAAGTCCACCAGATTTAATAAACACTGTCTTCCTTTAATAAAGCCAAACTGTGATGGGTCCAGCATTGGCACATTACCCATGTCCTCATTTATCATGTCCATGATGTTTCTTTCAATGGCCTTACATATGACACTATGACACTGGTAAGACTTATGGGCCTGTAGTTACCCATATCAGTGGTTGGACCTTCTTTACTGTAGCCATTCCTTGGGCACAAAATCTTACTATGGGCGCCAGATTAAATTATTCAAATGGACCAGACAGGTCATGATTTGTGCTGCTTATTAAAAATCTCAGGATGTTATAGGGGCCCATCAATGCAGTGTTTTTGGCCTTGGAAAATGCATTGATGACCTGTTCCCTAATAATGATAAATGGGATTGTATTATGTGCTATTTCCTTTGGACTGTTTAGAGGGGGGTGGAAGAAGAAGCTTTATTCCACAGTTTTTGTAAACAGTGGATTAATTTTTGCACCATACATAAGAGTGTATTTCTCCACATTTTAGGTTCATAGGTATGTATTAGGCTCAATGCCCTTAGGGACTATGTGGAGCCTGGCAAATATCCCAGGGTGAGAATCAAACTGTGTACCTTTTTTGTCTGTAAGGTTAGCACCATAACCATTATGACAACACCTTTCTCTCTTGAACTACAAGATCTAGTCTGATTGTTTCTACTGCTGCGTGTATGGGGTGGGCCCATGTAATCATTACTTCATCATTTTCAACAATCCTTTCTAATTCATATTTCCAGTGTGTCTCCGCTGCTTCTATGCTATAATGTTTACAAAGTCTCCAGTGTAATAACTTTGCCACATTGGTATGTCTTTCAGTATACAAATCTTCAGCCATGAATGTATAGCACCCTGCAACAACATGTATAATTGTTTCTAGTTATGTACCACAAACCTACATTTGTCTATATCTCATGGCTTTTCTATAGATTTTATGAACCATCTACTATGTAATCCACTATCCTGGGCTGCCAATACTAACCATTCATCTTTTGGTTTAAATTCACTTTGCCTGAGCCATTCGCATGACAACTCTTGGTAAACATGTGGCTGTTGCAGCAGAGCTCGGTACTTCTAGCCGTTGTGATCTTTCCATTTATCTTATATTTTTTTCTTGATCCAGTTCTTTGTAATTGTTAGCAACTTCATGAACCATATACAAAAAAAAAAAAAAAAATAATAATAAGGTACCTTCATCTGAAGATCACATCTATATTTTATTTATTATTTTGGGCAAAGTTTTTTTTACATACAGAGGGAATTATAGCAAAACTATGTTAGAGCAACTGGAAGTAAAATGGCAACTGTTTTTACATTTTTACATATTTTGCAGGTATAAGTTAATCTATGATTACCCACAGTGTGTGGAAACTAAGACCATTAAGATGAGAAGTTTTCAGATCTGTTTTTATTGTATGATTTTACATAAAGTAATTTAAGTATGTTATGTGACTTTTATACATAGTCATACATTTGGTATGAAATGTGACAAATTATATTTTATGTATGAATGATCAAGCTGTTCTTTATGTTCTGATATTGTTTCTGGATGACGTTGAGACTAAAGCTCTTAATGTCTTTAATAAAATATTTTTTCTAACTAACTGTAGCATAAGTAGCAGAAAGGTAATGGTCTTGTTTGTTTACTTTATTTTATGTTGATCTTTGAGACTTTTTCTTCAGGTTTATTTTTAAAATTAGGCAGATCATGCACTTGGACGGTACATTACCCATGTGTTTGCATGAACAGTAGATGAGGCAATCTTTCTCCACTCATTTGCTTTATGTTTTCACTGACATAGAGGGCTGATTAGTTCCAGGTGATATGCATTTGATTAGGCACATGTGGTGGAGTTGAACAAGGAAAGAAAGGACTGACAAGGCTTTACCTACTCATCTCTCTTTCGGGTGAGAGTTAGGGATGACATGACGATGAGAGGCAGGCTGTTTTCTGTAGCCCTAGTGGGCACTGAAATTTAGAATGACAGGCTACATAAAAAGTGGGTTTGGGATGCATTATAGTTCTAGACCGCACCATATGGCAGACAGAGACCTACAAATATAAGAGCAACATGCAAGAAGTAGGACCACAACTCTGCAGGTTCATTATCTTCTGACTGAAGCTACGGTGGCTCCCTGACTTGCTCGCCCCATGTGAAGTCCTATTTACCAGTAAGGCAGGGCAGGCCATCCTGAGTGGCAGGATAAAACCAGAAATTAGGACTGAAACAGAGATCAAGGGTGAGTGAGTCACTTATTGACTTTCTCTATACACACACACACACACACACACACACACACACACACACACACACACACACACACACACACACATATATAAATATATTTACGCACATGCACATATAGACAGACATATATAGATATATATATATATATATATATATATATATATATATATATATATATATATATATATATGTTCTACTTTGCTACTGTTTTCCTTTTTTTAATTACTTTTGGTGTTTCTTTAAATAATACATTGGACAGATTTATTCTGCAGTGCTGCCCATGTTTACAAAGTTGTGTGACTTGTGATTTCATGGTATAAACCAAAGCAACAATTAATCAAATGGCGATAGGGAAATGGGCTATCCTCTTATATCTGAAACGTTGTGGCTCTGGTGATAACTACAGTATAAATGGAGTTAAGGCAGTCTTGCTGTTCCAGGTTCAGTATGGAAGGCAGTGCACCTGTGAAGAGACCAAAACAGCAACAGGATGGATGTTTGCTGTTTTGCTCCAGTGTCATTTTTATTTTTTTTCTGCATCACTTAAGTGTCATGGGTGCTGTTTTCTCTGTGCTTTTCTTGTACTTTATGACATCTGTAGTCTGTTGTTTCTTATGAAGCTGAACTTGAAAACATTGAAATAAAAAAAAAAAACAATAAGCTTAGTAGTATATTTATCACACATAATATATTTTTCCATATCGCTGTGAATTATTCCTGGAAAAAATCTATAAACTTATAAAAAACGTCATTCATTCATTCATTCATATCTACTTTTGAGATGGCTTCATAACAGTCTAAATTATTTCATAAGAACATTTTTTTTATTACAAACCTTATATCATTTGAGACATACGGAATACTGACAGAAAACTAAAAACAAAACAATTTAATTTGGGGGTTTACAAATGAATTTCATATTTAAGAAATAAAGTCCTGTGACAGATCAGACTTAAATTCATTTCATTTTGTCGTAAATACAGTTGCTAATTTCTCTAAAAAGACAGAAGAAAAATGTTGAGAAGGGGTATTCAGAAAAACTTAATTCTATACTTTGACCTTCATTTATCTTTATCAAAGTTTTCTCTTATAATTCAACATTCTGAAAGTCTTGTCCATAAGGCTAAAGTGGGTATATGAAGATGTTCATTTTAATGGCAGGATTATACAGATAAAATAGTTTACATCATATGCTTTTAAATTAAAGACATAGTGATTATAATGTAGGCATAGCTTTGTCATAAACCAGTGAAATGTAGGCACACCTGACATCCCTGTGATTCAAATGATGTAAATACTGAGGGAAAATGTTATGGCTTTTGGGAATGAAGGTTTATTAATTTTAAAAATAAGCTTAAACAAAGATCTGGCAAGCCTGAAAGTCTTAATGTGGAAATTAAAATCCCTCCTTGAAAGACAAATGTTAGTTTTGGGGATTTAGAGTCATTCAGATGTTAAATGTAAAATTTTCAATTGATTTAAGAATTGCCTGCAAGGTTATACAGACAGAGAGGAATTATTGATGATGGCAGAAAGCAGCACATCGGCTATTAACCAATGATATATATTTATCGGTTGACTTCTTGATAAGAATGTACATTTAATCAATTATATAGAGGCAAAACAAAAGATTTTTCAGAACACTGTTTCTACTACATCTGTTTTTTACAAACTTTCCATGCAATTGTAAGCTAAGTGGTATTTAAGATCATTGTTTGATTAACTGAGCTAGTAACAGGACTGAGAATGTGGCAATGTAGTTATTAAGTACTGTTTTGTTTAAAGAATGTGATTATATGCAAGTTACAATGTGTATATCAGCTGTTCCCATATGAGTGAATTGATACAAACATTAACTGCACAGAATTACCACATTAAAAGATATAAAGCCTATTACAGGTCCACAATAGGTGATAGCATACAGGTGCAAGTAAAAACAAATGTAAATAACTGCAGAGGCTTATGCAATGGCAACTAAATCAGTAACTCATAATTGCCATAAGCAAAGCTTGAACTGATTTCTAGAACCAAAATAATGTGCAAAGACTAGTAACAAGCATTCTAAATGACAATAGCTGCATATAATGTGCATATCTAAATAAAAGAGCACACATGATCCTTTATTAAGAATTACTGAAGATATATAATGCTACTAAAATGAGTTAGTGAAACTTTTCTTTCTCAAAAAGTTCAAATGATGCAGTAAGGCTGATATTTTATCATTGTGAAGTTCTAAAGCTGGTGAACTTCATATGTGTCCATAATGACTGCTGAGTTACTGACAGCACTTGCATTGCCTTAAGAAATGCGTTTTTAAAGGGTTTTAGGACATTACCTGAAGCCTGGCAGTGAAACATATAGTCCCATTATACAAAGGAATGCACTTTTTATACTAAAAACCTGCTAATCTGAATCACTTTTTCATCTAATTCAGCCTTATAAATGTTAATTTCAGAAAATAAAAGTATCACCAAAATGTATAACTAGCATATCAGGAAGAGCTATTTAGTTTTTCAAGATACACTGTTATATGATTTACTCAGTTTTAATGATAGTGATATGAGATGTGTGTCTGATCTTAGGAGATGCCATTTTACTGGTCTTTCTAACACATTGCAGTCTGTTAGACATACATGCTGATTCATTTTTTCCTTAACCAGTCATTAAGAAAAAGCAGATGATAATGCCTCGGGGTCATCATTCTGTTAGTCTTCGAGTTTATTAACATCATTAATTATTACTTTCTAATGAAAATCAAACTGCATGAATTGCAGTCCGGTTTACTAATGCCCAAACTTTGCCACAAAAGTAACAGATTTATTTCTGTACATGATCAATGCAATCATATCAGTTAGGAATACCGTAGCTGATCATGAACTTGTTTATCATGTGTTAAAATATCATGTGCAGATTTTATTGATGTTTTATTTTTTCTGAGCTTGAGTCATTGCACATGCCACGCTTTTTTTTTCAGGGCATGGAAATCAAAGACAATGATGATGGGCATTACTATATTTTCACATTTTCCCTTTCCCTGAGTTTATATAACTTCAAGTTGGCAAAAATGAAGGGATGGCAGCAGAGAACCCCAGACCTGTACACTCCTGCAAAATGATTATTTGTTAATGCTTCTTGCTGTTTTCAACAGTGATATTTAAGTTCTGGCATTTACGTGCACACATTAGATGTTTGTGGTGCTTTGTGTTTGCCTAATATAGACTTGATTATTTATAGCAAACACTGGCCGTTCAAGACATCAGTCACTCAGTTAATAATAAAGAAATGTTTTGATCATAAGGGGACTCAGAATTCATCTTTTTTCAGTATGTTTATATGGCAATGACTTATACATTATAGATCCAAATATATTTAATCTGCTAATTTTCTGTGAAATTCATGCAGGTAATACAAACTTGTATATATCAAGCATTTCAGAAATCATATACACAATGAGCTGTAATCAATATTTAATAAAATACAGTCATTTTAATTTACATTGGACTCCGTAGAACAAAAGTAGCTTGAATTATATAATGTAAAGCATTGATCCACTTATTAAAACAGAGAAGACTATGATGATTTATTTGTTTCCTTATCTATATATATATATATATATATATATATATATATATATATATATATATATATATATATATACAGATCTAGGACATTTCACCAAATGCACATTTCACTGAAAGTTAAATTACTGTGCATTTTTCACCGAAAGCACAATTCACCGAAAACACAATTCACCGAAACACATTTCACCGAAAATGGTATATGGCCTTGTCCCCACTGTAGTGCGACCCTGGACTTGGTATATGTAGTAGGAGGGTGTGGGCAGCATAGCCCTCCACATATGTTAAATGTGCTACACTATATACATGCATACTTGCAATTGCAATCTATTACTCTTATCTAAACATGATATATACTTGAAATATGTGGGGGGCTGTTGACCTTAAAGACTTTTTGGCCACTGTTTGCAGCTGATTGTGGCCACCAATGGTTTATGCTGTGGACCGACTGTTTCACTGGAGATGACGTTATTAAGAGGAAGAATATCTGGGATGTACATTAGGCAGTCTTGTATGTGATTTTGTGATCGTCTCCCTCTTACTGATCTTTGTGCTGGCCAGTACCAATCTATTTGCCAGACAAAAGTCTATTGTGGCCTATCTTTCTCTATTCCTGTTTCTCCACCAATGCAAACCCAGGCATTCCTTATATCCAGTTCTGTCTGTCCTGATATGAGCAATCAGGTCACCCATTACCAGTACCAACTCACGTTACAAGTTTTAGACCTCAGTCAAAAACCCTGGATTTAGAAATATCTAGGTACTGCAAACACTGAACTATTGGTGTAACTCAGTCCGTGGATGCTATTTCTTCACCAAAGGATATGGCTCTTAAAATATTTATTGAAATGTTAAATACATCCTCAAGCTTTCCTGCCTAATCAGTACAGCTTGGATATCAAGTGGGCCCTCATAACCCAGGGAGGTACTGTAGCATTATTGTCTCTTTTTCTTCTGTTGCTGAATGAAATAAAGTTCCTCTAGCGGCTCTCTCAAAAAGAAACTTGTATCTATTCAATGAGTCACTGATTAATACTTTGCAAGATCTTCTGTCAGAGTTAATTTTAAAGCATAAGCTATTCGAACAGATATGTAAAGTATTATGTCAAAGAAGAATTTTGCTTCCAAATTTCTGTTTCCAGCTACATTACAATGATTAAGTATTAAAATGAGTCTCTTCAAGAGGCCACGAAAGAACTGACTGATATTAAGCTGCTGCCATAGATGTTGGAGAACACTGGGGAGTCCATGCACTGGTTTCTTTTAAGACTATTATTTTTCTTTCTCCTTCCCTTTTTATGGAAGAGGAGAGGGTTCTCTTTGTTGTTGTATCTGGGTTTTCTCAGTAGTTAATAAATTCTCTCCTTTTAATTGTAAACTTGAAATAAATGTCAGAGCAGAAATTACAGTGGCTTTTCAAGAACACTTGTATATGAATAACCTTCCTAATGTATTCATTGCTTCTGTCTGGGCTGCCTTTAAATCATATAAATGAACCAAAAAGTCCACAAACTATATAACTAAAACCAAATAAATAATGGTGTTGGATATAGAACTGCTTCTTTATTTACTGTTATTGTTGTTGTTAAATCA
This sequence comes from Protopterus annectens, assembly GCF_019279795.1. NCBI lineage: Eukaryota > Metazoa > Chordata > Ceratodontiformes > Protopteridae > Protopterus > Protopterus annectens. The sequence goes on from NC_056742.1 coordinate 326,804,180, forward strand.
TACATTTTAGTTTTTTTTCTCCATGTTCTAAAATCTCAGAGAAGGGCCAAATTACCTAAATGTATCAACCAACTAACTATCTGTTCATGAAATCCTTAGAAACCCTTATGGAAATTAATCATGAAAAATATTTTTTGCTAAGGTTTCAGTTTGAAAAACTATAAATCTTCTTAGAAAAAAAAAACGAATCAAGCCAATTTTATTAAGTATAAAGACATCTTTTTAAAACACAGTTAACTGGTGAGTATTTTTCAAATTTTTAGGGTGACTGAAAAGGCAAAATCCTCTGCTGTTCACTCAAGACTTCTAATGGCTTATCACTGGACCCACAACAGATTTGATGCCTTGACAAACCTTTATTATCAAATATATGGAAATCTATCAGATATCAGGCTTATGGATTTCAGAGTTTGCTAAAAATCAACCTTTTCTATGAATAAATTGCCCCAATTTTCTGAACACATATGGTATGATAAAATTATAAGCTCCGTGTCTAGTAATAAAACGTGGTCCTGATGGTTTCCTTTTAACATTTTGCAAAGAATTTTGCTCCCTTTTGATTCTAATGTTGACCCTTTCTTTTTGTGCTGTCACACAAAATTATCCTTTCTCATTGGAATGAACAGTCAACCTTACAGTGATTTTACTTCAAATAAAATACTTCAAATTCTTTAGCTAGGTCAAGAATCTAAGTGGCAATTCTCAGATCTGCTCAGAGTTAGTGCAGAATGGCACAAAATACACTGAACCGACCGATATAGCCAACATCCTGGCAGACAGGTTCAGTGCAAACTTCACCCCCTCTCACCCCCAAAAGGGCCCTTAGCTATACCAGAAGATTGTAGTGCCCCTGAAATCACAGACACTCAGGTTAAAACAGCCCTCTCCAAAGCCAAAAACACAGCATCAATGGGACTGGACGGTGCCCCAGGCTGCATCCTACAAGAGCTCAAAGATGAACTAATGCCTCACCTAAACAGACTGTTTAAACTCAGTCTCTCCACAGGCTACAGGGCCAAAGAATGGCACACAGCAACGGTTATTCCACTCCACAAAGGTGGAGCCACAACGGATCCCAGGAACTATCACCCTATAAGCCTGACTAGCTTGGTCTGTAAAGCTATGGAGTGCATCATCATGGATCTCATTAACAGAGACATTGGAAACCTCCAAACATTGGACCCTACCCAGTTCGGCTTTGTTAAGGGCAGATCATGCCTCCTAAACCTGGTGGACTTCTTTGAGACAGTTACCAAGGCTATAGATGAGGGAAAGGTGGTCCACACAGCTTACCTAGACCTCGCAAAGGCCTTCGACAGCATTCCCCATTCAGGTATTATAGACAAGCTCACTGGCCTGAACATAAACCCCTACATCATGAGATGGGTTGCCAACTGGCTCATGGACAGAATCCACATGGTAAGAGTTGCGGGAGCTAGGTCTGACTCTAAACTGGTTACAAGTGACGTTCCCCAGGGCTCATTCCTAGGACCTCTCCTGTTCAGCATGTACTTCTCAGAGGTACAGGCAAGCACATGAGGACTATGGCTGACCAAGTTCACAGACGACTGCAAACTAGGGGCTATAATTGACTCTCCGGCTGACACTGACATCCTCCAAAAGGGCCTCACTGAGACAGATACCTGGTGTCAAAACCATGGCCTCCAGCTAAATGCCAAAAAGTGCATAGTTATCCCCTTTGGAAAAAACAAAGTACCCACAAACTACCACATAGGTGGTAGCCCCCTAAATACAGAAGACGTAATAAGGGATCTGGGGACCCAAGTAGATAGTAACCTCTCCTTTGATAATCACATTGCCAAAGTGGTTAGAAAATCCTATGTGGCCCACCTAATCACAAAAGGGTTTGCATCCAGATCGAAAGAGGTCATTGGGCCCCTCTATGCATCACTCATCAGATCCATCATAGAGTACAATGCCCCATTTGTTATGTACCTTACAAGATACCTGCAGCAACTGGAGAACCACAGAAGTACCTCACCAAGAGGATCACTGGCCTCAAGCAGATGCCCTATGCAGCTCGACTGAAGAAACTCCAGCTATACTCGGTTGCATACCGGCTACTCAGAGGTGATCTCTGCATGACATACAAGGCCACGTCCAACCCAGAATTGATGGACATGCTCCACCTAAAGAAAACCATATCCCCTCGAGCCACACGCTCCAGGGATCTAAACCTCACCACAACAATAAATAGGATGTGCTGGAGGGATACATTCCTGTCCCAGAGACTTCCCATGCTCTGGAACAAGATTCCAATCTACATTAGGCAGAGCTCCTCGCTAACCCTCTTCAAGAGAAACCTTGATGAGTGGATGGGAAACAGAAAGTTTACCCCAGGGATCACTTCAGTGGCTCTGCTGGACAGAGGCACAGGGAACTAATCTAAGGGGGTGGCAAAAGCCAACACATTCTGGCTAGGCTTATAAATGCCTTCGGGCAGATAGCTTAGTACCTACCTATGCAACTATGAAACTATAAATGCTGGTATAATTTTGAACAATATTTCAGATATAAAAACACTGAATTATTGGACATAAAGAAAAGTGTTAGTCTTTCTTTTTTTCAGAGACAGGGAGACTGAGTGGGGATTGTACTGGGGGTAATTAACATTGGCTCTGGTTTCGTTGTACTGATATTCCATTTTGTAATTATGTACTTTTTGGGAAATTGGAAATAAAATGTATTTAATAAAGGAACTTTATTATCAAAATATTAAGTTTTGAACATTCACAACTTTAGGAAGAAATATTGGACTAGACAGATAGATATCAAGCCTTTTGTGTATGGTTCATTTGCTGATGACAACAACTATTTCATATAGTATGCAGGAAACAAAATTAGTTATAGTAAACCACCTCTGCCTTGTGATCCTTCTATCCATATGTTCCTTAGTACCCACAACACCTCTCCTCTGCTGTCCTACCATAGTAATACTATTCCCATGCCATCTTTATGTGCATTAGCATTTTATGTATGGTGCACTTGAATCCCTGTGGTATCCTGCCAATATGTGTGGTGCACTATGTCGTATGCCTCACTTTATGTGCCATGACATATGCTTGGCACACTTGCAGCCCTGTGATATCCTGCAAATGCGTGGTGTGTGATGGGCTGTGTCTCACTTTATGTGCCATGATATTTTATGGATAGGGCATTTGCAACCCTGATGTAAAGTGAGCTGTGCGTTACTGTACATGCCATGATATTTTATGTATTTTGAACTTGCAGCTCTGTAGTGTCCTCTCAATCTGTGGTGTGCTGTAGGCTGAGCATCACTTTATGTGCCATGACATTTTATGTATGGTACACTTGCATTCCTCTGGTATCTTGCACATGTGTGGTGTGGTATGTTACGGACTGTGCCTGACTTTATTTGCATGACATTTTATGTAAGGTGAACTTGCAGCCCTTTGGTCTCCTGCCAAAGTGTGGTATGCTATAGGCTGTGCCTCAATTTAAGTGCCATGACATTTTATGTAAGGTGCACTTGCATTCCTCTGGTATCCTGCAGATATGTGGTATCTTACAGGCTGTGCCTCACTTTATGTGGCATGACATTTTATGTATGGTGCACTTCCAGCCCTCTGGTATCCTGACAATTTGTGGTGTGCTATGGGCAGTGTCTCACATTATGCACCAGGATATTTTATGTATGGCACACATACAGCCCTGTAAGTATCCTGTTGATGTGTGGTGTGCTATAGGCTGTGCATCACTTTATGTGCTACAAACTTGCAGTCCTGTGGTATCCTGCCAATGGATGGTATGCTATAGGCTGTGCATCACTTTATGTGCCATGACATTTTATGTAAGGTGAATTTGTACCCCTGTGGTATCCTGCCAATGTGTGGTATGCTATGCTGTGCATCGCTTTATGTGCCATGACATGTTATGTATGGTGCACTTGCAGCCCTTTGGTATTCTGACGATGTGTGGTGTACTACAGGCTGTACCTCATACCTTCCACTGTTGATGCTATCACTTCTTTAGAATGTGCAACCTGTTTATTTATTTTACATTTATTTTACATTTGTTTACCGGGCTAGTCTAACTGGATACATGTCCATTTTCAGTAGAGGTAGGTAAATACAGCTAAATTAACAAATTTCTGTGAGTCAAGCATATAAACAAAATCAATACAAAAAAAACAAGCAAAAACAGACTGATTTACAGGATAAATTCTAACAATTGAAAGTAAATTGTCAGTATAGAATTCACTCTTAACAGTAGATGCAGTTCATATGGCAGAACCAAAAAACAAAAAACATTTTTTTTTTTTTTTTCCTGAAGGAAAAGAAGGGGAAGATCAGAGTTTAGGGTGACTATAGAGCTAGTCAGGTTTGGAACAGTAACATAGCCAGTGAGATTTGAGATATACTTTCAGATTGTTTTTGAAAATGGATAGTGAGGGAAGTGTAGAAATGTCATTTGGTAGAAGATTCCAGGCTTTCCCTACTGTATTAGAAAAAAGAGAGTCACCGGCCTTGTTGTTTGTTTTGGTAGAACTAGCTAAGAGTTTATGTGAAGACCTAAGGGAATCTAGGTTCTTGTAGGGAGTGATTAGTGTGGGATAGAGCTGGTGTTTTGGATGGTGTGTAAAGGGTTTTGTGAGCTATAGTTAGTTGATTGAATTTGATTAGGTTCTGTAGTTCAAGCCAGCCTAGCTGTTTTAAATTGAGGCAATGATGGATTCGAAATGGGTTTCCTGTGGCAAATCTGGCGATGTTATTATAGGACCTTTCCAGTTTGCTGAGGTTGTGTTTAGATAGTTTAGTAAAGATGGGTGAGGCATATAGAAGAGGAGATATTAGATGTGTGTGTGCTATTATTGTATGCGAGCAGAGGGTAGGAGAAAAGATTTAATCTGATACAGGGAGCCCAATTTTTATTAACTGATTTTATAGTATTGTTTATATGTATATCAAGTTTAGTTTATTGTCGATGGTGACTCCTAGTAGTTTAGTGGTAGCTTCAGGAGATATAATAGTCTTGTTGATAGAAGTGACTGTGAAATCCAATGGGGGGTATTTGCTGGTGGGATTTAAGAGAAGGCATCTGTGAGTAAACCATTTCTCTACTGTGTTGAAGACTTGTTGGGTAAGGTATAGGAGGTCTGAAGAGGATGAGGCTGAGCATATAAGTGTAGAATCATCTGCATATTGTATACATGAGGCTAGAGGATGGCTAGGTGGAGGTCATTGATGAGGATGGATCCTTGGGGGAGGTTGACTGGTAAGTAGTACTGCCTGCTGTCTATTGTCAAGGTAGGACTGGAACCACTGTATGGAGGATGTATCAAGTGATAGGGATTTTATTATGGCAATGAGAATTTGGTGATTCACCATGTCAAAGGCTTTAGATAAGTCAATGAATAGGGCAGAAGAGAGTTTGTTTAGACTACGGTGTTTGTTGATAGTATCTGTAAAGGAGAGAAGGGCAGTGGAGGTACTATGTGAAGGTCTAAAACCATGCTGGCAGTTAGCTAGAAGGTTATTTTGTGTTAAGTGTTGAAGTAGTTGTTTGTGGATGCATTTTTCCATAATCTTAGCTAGAGGTGAGAGGAGCCACCTTTGTGGAGGATTTTCCATATAGAAGGGATATAGCTTTCAGTAATGGTTCTGTTGATCAGGATTGATATTGGGAGGGCAATGGCTTTAGCAGCTAGTTGCAGAAATTCTGCAGGTAGTTGGTCTGCTGAGGAGAGCATGGTTTCAATTTCTGAAGGAGGGATGTAGGGACGGGGTGAAGTTGAAAGGAGGGAGAACAGTTTGTTTTAGTAGGTAAAGTGAAGTTCTGAGGTGAGAGCTGGCTAGCTAGTGTTTGTATAGTGTTAGTGAAGAATGTGTTAAAATCATTAGCTATATTTATTGAAGTTTTGTGTTCAGTATTTTGAGGGCTAGGAGTGGTCGATTTTCCTGGGTGGAGTAGTTGATTGATGCTGGACCAGAACTTTTGTGGTTTGGAGTGATTCACTTGTTGGGATAGTAGGTAGTAGTTTTTATCTAATATTACAGCTTTTTGGTTTGGTTTCTTAGTTGTCTGAAGGTTTGTTGGTGGATGGGACTTTGAGTCTTTTCCATATTATCCATTGTTTGTTTCTATCTTTGATTTTTGTTTGGTTTCTTTAGAGAGCCATGGTGCATGTTTGGTTTTTGTTCTAATTTGTCTGGTTGGGGCAGGGTGGTTCAGGATGGTAAGGAAGTTGGTGTTAAAGTAAGTAACGGCTTCATCTAAGGATAAAGTTTGTAGTGGTGACCAGTTACATGCTTTTAGTTCCATCTGTGGTCACTTAAATCATCTGGGAGAGTTCCTGATTCATAAGTATGGGGCTGTCATGTAAGCAAAGAGCAGAGTTAGTAAGAAGTCAAAGAGTGGGGTTGGTGGATGTAACCGGTAAAGACAGAGTGAAGAACTGTAGGTTAGGTAGGTAGTCTTAATTCAAGGATTTGTGAAATAAGCACGTGGGCAGGAGGTACCACAAGAGATAAAAGCTGTTGTGGGGTGTCACCTTTGTGTAACTAGAAGGGGTGACTGAAGTAATAGGGGAGTACTGTGTGGGTTAGGAGGTATGGGTAATTATATAAGTAAAGAAAAGGGCGGTGGAGACTGCTGTCTGTGCCACTGCAAGCATTCAGAATGAGTTCATTCCCAAGGCAGGCTGATTTCAAGAGACTACTGCAGGAGATAGCACAGAGTATGGTGCTGAGAGAGAGGAGAAAAAACAACAATGGAGAGGGAGCAAAAGCAAGAGTTAGGACATGTCATAACATAAATAGCAATCTTGCCTCTATAAAAACAGTAACTCAAAAAAAACAATATGCAGTAGTACTACACTGTTTCAAGCAGTAAGACTTAATCCACAATTCCACCTTCAGCTAAAACAGCAAACTCTAGTTATAAAAATAGCCATTAATACAAGCATTACTACATAGACAAATTTTCTATGATTTGTTGATGGGTCCTTATTAGCTAAGGAGCAGCGGAGCGCTGAAGCTGAAATGCAGTATATCAGCTTTAGCAAAAAAAGCTCAAGGAGCTGTCCCCAGCTAATGGAAGGATATGGTACGGAGTACCTGTGTACCTGCATGCTTAGAAATGCTACAAATGTAGTGTATTGTGTTAACAGCTTAACCCATATAGCATGTCTCTACCTTCCAGGCAGACAAGTCAAATCCAAAAAAGTATAAACTTCAGTACAATCTGAGCTTATTCAGTACAAGCACATGCTGGGGAGGTTAAACAAAAAAACAACAATATTTAAAAACAAGAAGAAGGCAGAAAGAAGAAGGCATTCAGCTCACTGCCTCTCTTTCACTGCCTCGCCATCTTGTCATGCAGGCTTCCCTTATGCTCGCTTAGTCAGGAGAGCTTAGAGAGCTTTAAAAAATTAAAATTTAAGCAAATTTATATCTAATAACATATCTAACCCTCTTACAGCAGCAGAGATAGAGATGCTCCTCTCGTGTGTCGCAGTCGGTAGGGTCCAATGCTGGCTGACTGTCAGACCGCCGCAGATAAATAAGAAGCCGTTATATCACGGTTAAATCTGCTTGATAAAAAAAAAAAATGGCTCCATACAAAAATAATGGGATGCTGTGATAGGAAAGACGATATAATAGAGCTATAAAGAAACAGCTATAGCTATAAACAGATAGTCGCTTCAGCCTTAGAGAGCTTACACTCAGCACAATGCAAAGATATTGCAATATGTAAATAGTACACAAACAATATTGAACAAGTGAAGTTATACAGTTAAGTTTCCAGTTTAAAATTCATTTGAACAGAATATATTAAATGCAGCAACTTTAAGGATACACAGTTAGACAGTACGAAATATCAACAATCAACTATTACATACCAGGTGGAGACACAGGGACAGGAGCAGACAGCAGTCAGGGCTAATATCTGGATATTAAAGATGTTTATGGGATTTCAGAGGCTAAAAAGGTGAAGAGGGAGGATACAGGTGAGTGATAGGTACAGCTAGGAGGGGCTAGGGATAATCCTTACTCTGAAGGTTTGTAGACTAAAGAAGGATGGGAAGAGGTGAAAGATGAGGGTAAGAAGAACAGAATGGTAAGAGAGGGTAAGGAAGGAAAGGAGTGAGAAAGGCAGGTTGAAGTACGAGGGATGAGGGTTTAAATACAAGGGATATAGAAGAAAAGGAAAGGTAGGATAGGTTTGTCAGGAAAACAATCAGAAGAGCTGTATGCAGCAGAGTTTAGTAAGAAGTCAAAGAGGAAGAACTAGTAGGTTAGGTAGTCTTAGGAATTCAAGGATTTGTGAAATAAAGCACGTGGGCAGGAGGTACCCAAGAGATAAAGCTGGGTTGTGGGTGTCACCTTTGTCCGGGTTTGATATTACAGAGTACTGTGTGGGTTAGGAGGTATGTGGGTAATATATAAGTTAAGAAAAGGGAGGTGGAGACTGCTGTCTGTGCTGGCTCTCTGGAAGGATGTATTACAATGGTTTACAGAAAATATAGGCAGGATATAGAGACCAACAACATACTTTCTGTTTAACGTGAGACTGGTTGCAGGGAGATTAGGCTTTGAGTTGCCACTGCAAGCATTCAGAATGAGTTCATTCCCAAGGCAGGCTGATTTCAAGAGACTAGTGCAGGAGATAGCACAGGAGAGTATGGTGTTTCTGTTTAGTGAGAGACTGTTGCAGGAGATTAAGCTTTGAGTTGCCACTGCAAGCAGGCTGATTTCAAGAGACTAGTGCAGGAGATAGCACAGGAGAGTATGGTGTTTCTGTTTAACGTGAGACTGGTTGCAGGGAGATTAGGCTTTGAGTTGCCACTGCAAGCATTCAGAATGAGTTCATTCCCAAGGCAGGCTGATTTCAAGAGACTAGTGCAGGAGATAGCACAGGAGAGTATGGTGTTTCTGTTTAACGTGAGACTGGTTGCAGGGAGATTAGGCTTTGAGTTGCCACTGCAAGCATTCAGAATGAGTTCATTCCCCAAGGCAGGCTGATTTCAAGAGACTAGTGCAGGAGATAGCACAGGAGAGTATGGTGCAGGTGGAGACACAGGGACAGGAGCAGACCTGTGCTATCTATGTGTACTGTAGTTCACCTCTGTAATGCAATTGTTCTCCAGAAGTCCTCCTGCATAATCATTCTATTGTAGCTGATCTACATGCTGTTCCTACCTTGACTGTTAAAGCATATTTGATCTTTGCTGATTTTGTGCCCATGTTCTGCATCAGGTGTCTTTCACTGAGTGACTTCTTTATTTCTTAATTGTTACTGCCATCTGTGGATGAATTTATGTCCTGCTACACTGGTGGTCAAGACAGCTGGTGTCTACCCCATCTGATGGAGAACCTATGCCAATCAGTCCCCCCCTACTGTGACCTCTGTCGCCCCTGTGTTGTACAAATCATTTCTGTATTTCATTCAAAGGGCATCCAGTATCTGTCTGCCTGGGATGACATGATCAACAGACCACAATGCTTTGCCAGAGATGGTCTGCCGCTGTCACCCCTGGGATTCAGGTTACTGGCCACCCCTGTAGTGCCTTTTTTAGGCAAAGTTCAAAGGACAAAACCACCACTGTAACAGGTACAAGCATGCAAAATCTGAAGGTAATGCTACTCAATGCTAGAAGTCTAAACCTCAAAATGCACTCTCTCGAGGCACTCCTAAAAATGGAGAACATCGATATCTGTGCAGTAACTGAGACCTGGTTCAAGGCACCCCTGCAATACCAGGCTACAGCTCTTACCACACTTTTCAGCCACCAAACCAGGACCGAAACACTAAAGGTGGAGGAGTGTCCATATTCACCAAGGATATTCACACCACCAAGCTAGTTGTCCAACACAATGCATCTGAAATTCTCCAGGTGCAACTAACACTAGGTAAGACTGCAATCCAAACTGTAGCTTGCTACAGATCCCCCACCATGCCCCAAGAGTCTCACTATACCTTTCTAAACATACTGGAAAATATTACGATACAACCAAACACCCTAGTACTGGGTGATTTTAACTACCCTGCCATTCACTGGGAAAACTACTCGTGTACCAATACCTTTGCCCAATGGTTCTTGGAATTCATAAATTCCAATGCCCTGGATCAACTCATCCATAGTACCACCAGGGGCTCCAATATCATAGACCTGGTCATTAACAACATGGGAAATTGATGCTCCACACCTATGGTCACACCCTTGTTGGTCAGGTCTGACAATAAGCTAATCACCTTTAACATCCACATCCCTACCCCAACCCCAGTAAGGAAACCTCCATAAAAAACTTCTCCAAAGCTAACTTCATGCTACTCAAGTCAGAAGTGACAAACTTCATGACACCCATGCAGACTGGAAGTGAAAGTTCGACTGCTTGGTTGGGAGGATGGCCTAATGGTTAAGGTGTTTGTCTTACAAACACAAGGTGCAGGGTTTGAATCTCACAAGGGATAATTGGCTAGGCTTAAAATGGCTCGCAAGGGCAATTAGCTTAGTACTAATCTATGAACCTATGAACCTATGCTGAATCCTACACTAAGGCACTGTATGAGCACATTCACTCGTGCATGAATCGTGCCATCCCAAATAGAACCAAGATACTCTCCTCCAAAAAAAGTAAGCCAATCTGGTGGTCCCCTGCCATAAACAAATGTTACAACAAAAGGAAGAAACTGTTGCAGAAAAGAGGAAAATCCCAGGATGCAAAAACTTCCCTTACCACCCTCATAAAATTCTCCAAAGCTAGTTACGAAAATAAAATTGCCAAAGATTCCAAAGACAACCACAAGGCATTCTATAGCTATGTCAATAATCTAAATGGGAATGCTCAGATCTGCTCTGAGCAACAACAGAATGGCATTAAATATACTGATCCCAAGGATATTGCCAATATCCTGGCAGATCAATTCAGTGCCAACTTCACCCCCCTCACCCCTAAATGGCCCATCTCAATACCGAAAGATTGCCAAATTCTGGTAATAACAGTCACACAGGTAAAAAACGCTATCTCCAAAGCTAAGAATACAGCATCCATGGGACCAGATGATATCATGGGCTGTGTACTACATGAACTACAAAATGAACTGGCACCTCACCTAAGTGTCATGTTTAATCATAGCCTCACCTCAGGCTTTGTGCCCACTGAGTGGCACACAACAGCTACAGTTATCCCAGTCCACAAGGGGGGATCCACCTTGGATCTTGGGAACTACCGCCCCATCAGTCTGATGAGTCTGATCTGCAAGGCCATGGAATGTATTATCATGGAACTTATAAACAAAGACATTGGCAACCTTCAAACACTGGATGCCACCCAGTTTGGGTTTGTGAAGGGCCGATCTTGTCTCCTGAACTTGACTGACTTCTTCAAATCAGTCTCCAGAGCTGTGGATGAGGGTAAGGCAGTCCACACAGCCTATCTGGACCTCGCCAAGGCCTTCAACACCATCCCCCACTCTGGAATCATAGATAAACTTAATAAGCTGGGCATTAATCCCTACATCACTCGATGGGTTTCCAACTGGCTTACTGATGGAACCCACACTGTAAAAGTAGCTGACTCCAAATCCAGCTCCAGACAAGTGACAAGTGGAGTACCTCAGGGTTCAGTCCTGGGACCGCTCTTGTTTGGCATCTACTTCTCTGAAGTACAGGCCAAAACTAAGGCACTCTGGCTAACAAAGTTTGCAGATGACTGCAAACTGGGAGCCATTACTGAATCCCCAAATGAGGTGGATATTCTACAAAAGGGCCTTACAGAAACAGATGCTTGGTGCCAGAGCCATGGGCTGAAGCTCAATGCCAAGAAATATATAGTTCTCCCCTTTGGGAAAAAACATGTACCCATGAATTAGCACATAGGTGGCAGTACACTAAACACAAAAGTGTGATAAAAGACTTAAGGACACAGGTGGACAGTGGTCTCACCTTTGACAACCATATCGCCACAACAGTCAGGAAATTCTTCTATGTGGCATACCTCATCACTAAGGGCTTTTCATCCAGAAAAAAGGAGGTAATTGTCCCACTGTACTCATCCCTCATTAGACCAATTATAGAATACGATGCCCCATTTGGTATGTACCTCTCAAGACATCTGTAACAACTGGAAATGCTGCAGAAATACCTCACTAAAAGAATCACAGGCCTAAAGCAGATGCCCTATGCTGACCCGCTAAAAAAACTCTAGCTATACTCTGTCACATATCGTCTACTTCGAGGTGATCTCTGCTTAACATACAAGGCCATGCCAAACCCAAAGCTGTTGGGCATGCTACACTTAAAGAAATCACAATCCCTCAGAGCCACACACTCCAGGGATCTAAACCTTGTCATCACAATGAACAAAACATGCTGGAGGCATAGGTTCCTGACCCAGAGACTCCCCAGACTCTGGAATAGACTGCCCATACATGTCAAGCAGACTGCCTCTTTGGCCTTCTTCAAAAGGAACCTTGATGATTGTATGGGAGATAGGAAATTCACCCCAGGGATCACTTCAGTCGCCCTGCTAGACAGGGGTCCAGGGAAGTAAATATTGTGGGAAGAAATAGCCAGGGAATTGTTATGGCTAGGCTTGTATAGGCCCTAGGGCCGATAGCCTAGTACCAACCTATGAACCTATGCAACTGGTGTGTGCGACCAGATTTATCTGTCAACTTGTCTGCTTTGCCTTGTTGCCTGCAAATGTGTAGTTTTTTACCAGTTGCCACCATGGGTTCTTTAGACTGTGCTCTGCTCACCGTGGTGAAGAAATTCTTGCCTACATTGGAATTTGAATTCTCAGGCTATCCTGTAATTGCAGATTGAGTATTTCTGTCTGCCATTCATGCACCTGCAGTGACTTGGGTGTGCTGATGTTTACATGGGTATTCCTCTGGACGCTGCTCAGTACTTGCAGGCAGACATATTTCTTGTGCTCTGACCATCAAGTCTGATGGGAACACTTTGTATCTTGTTTTTGATTTGTTTAATGCTTTTTTTCATGCTATAATGACATTAATAAAGTGAGCACTCCATTTTCAATGGTTTGTATCCACTTCCTGTTCAGGACTCTCATCCCTCCATGTAGGGAGCACTGAGCTTACTGTTTACTTCCTACCAATCTTTTTTCCTTCTAAGTCATATACAGGAGATAGTGGTTCTCTGCTTTATTCCAGTCACCCACAATCTCTTGCCACTTGTCAGGTAAACACATTTAATCCATTTGATTCTACAAGTTGGAGTCTCATCTAGTACTTCATCCATTCATAAGGAAGCCTAAAGATAAGTATGTATGTTAATCAGATAATTGTATATTATATTATAGCAATAACCCACACCTGGGTGTGGGTAATGCTGGATTTACCCACGGTTGGTGTGGTTTGGTCAAGAGGACGAAGCCCGAGTGGCCAAACAAAGCCAACCGTGGGTAAATCCAGCATTACCCACACCAGGCGTTATTATTATACAATGACATTATTTAAGAAAAAAATAATTACTTTTCTTAAATAATGGCATTGTATAATGCCTCCTTGCTGCCCTTCCACAGCTGTCTGGTATTCTGTGGCAGTTCTGATGTACTGCGCATGTGTACGCCTATGCAGTACATCAGAGCTGTGGGCAAAAGCAATGGAGAAAGCAAGATCTCCGTTGATTTTTACAAACTATCTCGCTATGTTAAAGGAGTTTAACATAGCGAGACAGTTTTCTCGCTTTGTTAAACTCCTTTAACATAGCGAGACAGTATGAAGCAACGGAGATCTTGCGTTCTCCGTTGCTTAAAAAAGAGTTATAGTAATTAAAAAAGTCCAGGCGACCGGACCTTTTTCCATTACTATAACTCTGATTTACAATGTGCACGCTGACAAATCAGCATGCACGTTTTTGAATATTAATGAGGGGTCGTTGTATAATGTAAATTATACAATGACTGCCCATTAATATTTGAAGACAAGCATGCTGATTGGCCAGCCCAACCAGTGTTCCCATTGTAAATCCCAGAATATAGCAACAGAAAAAGGTCCGGTCACCCGGACTTCTTTCCGTTTGTATATTCCTTAACTTTTATTTATTTATTTTTTTTAACAACATTCCAGAGAGGCAGCATGGAGGAACTACAAAGAAAATCAGGTATGTTATTTAAAGCTAAAGGCACGTACCTGATTTTCTTTGCATTTTCTCCATTTCTCTCTCTCTCTCTCTCCTATCCCTAAAGTAGCCAAAAGTTTTTTTTAATAAAAAAAAAAAAAGAAAGAAAACAAAAATGGAGCAATGGAGACTTTCTTTTCTCCGTTGCTTCCTTTTCAAAGTATTTATGCGTGGGAACGCAAGTCCCATACGCATGCGCAGTTCATCAAAATAAGGCAGCAGGATACCACCAGGCAAGGAAGGAAAGTATGGTGCTGTTATACAAAGACATTATTTAAGAAATGTAAGTATTTTTTTCTTAAATAATGTCATTGTATGGCAGCAATAGCCGACTCCATGTTTGTGGTATAGTGAAATTTACCCACGGTTGGCTTTATTTAATCACTTGGGCTTTGCCCCCGTGACTAAACCCTGCCAACCATGGGTAAATCTTCAATATACCACACCATGTCATCGGTTATTGCTTAATTACATTATTCTTTAGTCTGAATTGGGTTTAGGTGCCAGATCCGAGTGGAGTTCCAATATTTCTTACTTTTTTGACTGAATGACTACACTGTTGTTTTTATTCTGCTCTTGATCTTTTGTAGATTATTTATTTATTTGTTCATTCATTTATTTATTTATTATTGTTTTCAGGACCTTTACAAATTTAACAACCTTTAAGGGTGGAAAGATTTGAAAACAAGTCTTTGTTTTAAGGTAAGAGACAGCACTTGCAAAGTGTATGTAAGTATATCTGATTTATTTTGTATGTGATTTTTTTGTGTGTACTTTCATTGTTTTTTTTTAAATTTTATGCTTGTTTTACTGCAGTTATTTAAAAATTGTTTGGTGTTAAAAAGATCTTTATTAAATCAGAAAGAAAAGTTTCCCATTCTTTGAGGCAAAACATTAACCGCTTGTGAACTGTGGGAGAACATGGAAACTAGGGTTTTTAATAACAGTTCAAGACAGAGCTGCTAGATTACTCATTTCACTCGTTTTATTGTAGTTTTACTTTACGGGGGGAATTTCATAAAGCCTACACATTTTTTTCCATGTAGGCATCATGCTGTGCTGCTTACAGGGGAGCGAACATATTTAGATTCAGTAAGCGCTGCACGCACGCACTGCCTAACATGGAAGCTTCCATGGCATGCAAATCACCTCATAAGCAGGCCAAAGTCATGCAAATGAGGCAGGTAGAGTGATCCAGCAAGCAGATAGGTATCTGTTTAGACCCCTTGTTAGTCTCCGTAGTGCACATTGAAAACTTCCATGTACAGGTGTGTAGACAGACAAAATGGGTTGTAAAAATGGAGATATATAGACAGAAATGTCATACCACATACACATATGAGTTAAACTATTATTAAAGGAAATAAATTAAATTATTTATTTACTTTTTTAATAATCTCAGCATGTTTGCATGGTGTGCTGAAGTGAGCAAACATGCTTTATAGAAAAATAAAAAAAAAATTGGAAATAAAATTAATATTATGTGACAGAAATGTATTACAGGACTGTGCATGGAGTCCCTACAATGGTACATTGGTGCTGTTGCTAACATGGTTGGGCTATGTAGCGTGTAGTTTTCAGGCTGTGAGCATGGATACCTATGCAAATGAGGCAGAGTTACTGAATAGCAGAAAGGAGTAATCATGTCCGCATATCCCCTTCATGTAGGCTTAGACCCATATTGTTGTTTACACAGGATGTAACTGACCACAGGGGGTGTGTCTACTGACTTCTAAGCTCATTTCAGCTTAGGTGTGCATGTTTGTGTGGCACACCACCTGGCTGAGTATGTCCTTTCAGGGGTGTGTGTCTACTAACTTCTAAGCTTTGTTTATCTTCCGTGCAAATATTTGCATGGCATGCAGCCACGCTCTAAGCATATCTAAAAAAAATGTATGTAATTAGTTTTGACCCTTGTTTAAAGTAAAGTAAGGCCAATAAATTATATTAATTATATTGTTGGCAGGTGGAATGCATCATAGTTAGTCAATCATTCTACACCTACAGCAGAGCTCTATAAAGTATGCATACACCCTATATTCTGATTTTTCCCCAATACTCTGGACCTTTGGAGTACAGACTTGGGAATTTTAACTGAGAGGATGCTAGGGGCTGCTGCAGGTCTGCTACATCTGTATGTGCTAGATGCTGAAGTCAGTGCTGCTCCTGCTGCTGACAATAGGCCTAGACAGAGAAGGAGAAGAGTGTTCATTCCCAGGGTAACCTTCCAGGAGCTACATGAGCTGGAGTTTGTAGAGCGCTACAGGGTGGACAGAGACATACTACAAGAACTCACTGAGCTCTGCTGCCCTCATCTTAGACCCACAGCCAGCAGAGTGGAACTCATCCCAGTGGAAACAAAAGTATGTGTAGCCCTTAGGATAATAGCTACCGGTACTTTCCAAAGACTAACTAGGGACATGATGGGGGTCTCACAGGCATCAGCATCCAGGGTACTCCACTAGTTCCTGGATGCCCTGCTACCACATGCCAGTGAGCATATTTATTTTCCCCTCACCCTTAACTATTGTGTGCCATAGACTGCACTCCTGTACACATCAAGGCACCACCTGGTGAGGATGGTAGAATCTACTTCAACCACAAGGGGTACCACTCTATCAACTGCCAAGTCATGTGCAATGCACAGGGGATCATCCTGAATGTGTGTGCTGGCAGCCATGGCAGGTATCACGACTTTCATATCTGGCATGCATCACAGCTGTACCAGATGTTTGCTGGGGGGGACGTCCCACATGACCATTTACTGGGGGATGCTGGCTGTGCCCTGGAACTGTGGATGATGACACCCATCAGAAATGCACATACACCCATGGAAGAATGCCATAATGAGGCACATGCACAAACTAGGAACATCATAGAGCATGTGTTTGAGCTTCTGAAGTCATAGGTCTGGTGCCTCAATATATCTGGTGGAGCCCTGCAGTACTCTCTAGCCACATGTGCACATATGTTCACAGTATGTGCTATGCTACACAATATGATCCCTTAGAAAGAGCTGCAGCAAGATCAGCAAAGGGAAGGGATACACAGCCCCACCCCCCCACCAGTGCCTAGGTCACCACAACCACAGTCACAGGAGGACTCAGAGGAGGAACCCCTGATGATATCCCTTTAGGCAGATGTAGGCATGCCCAGTATGCCCTGGCTTTCCCTAAGGGACAATGCATAGCATATTCATTGACAACCTTGGGCCCTGTGGACTGACACCTTACTCCTACTCACATACATATAGTAAAATTGATGCCAGGCAACCCACACAACCTGTATCTATCCATGTATTGGCTGAGTACTAAGTCCCCAACCTGCACACTACTTTTAAGGATTACTATAATATGGTATTTTATGTATGGATCTGCTGCATTTATGCAAGGAAATATAGTGGGCTATTTAGATACAAGTAACATCCACATTGGACTACAGTTACCCACTCCACTAGTATGTGTTCCTTAATATTCACTAGGCCTACATCAGTCAAGGGAGATATTAAACAGTGATAGTTGGACTACTGTGTATCCCAACAGAATATGTCGTGTTGATCCCCCACACCCAACAGTTTTCCCATATAACCACATTAACTGTAGGTCATCAATGTTATATTAGCAGTCCTGACAAACTAAGGGCAGTAACTTAGAAACCGATCACACATTGTATGTCTCACTTAACGCACGAATAACAACATACATATGTATGAAGTTGATCATGTGATGAATGGCTACTCTTTGACTGGCAACCTGTGTGGCTCAGTGGACTAGGGAAATTAGCGTGGGTGATGCCATCTATGGTTCAAATCTGGAAGCATCCACATCTTTTGCATGTGAGATATTATTATGTTGTTGTCTTCACAGACTGTCAGGCTGTTTGTGGTGTAACATTATGAACCTCTGTCACATATTAATTACATCAGACAGCAGGAGAATGCCTTGGACATTTTGAATGAAGTGCAGTACTGCAGAAACAGGGAAAGATGTCAGTGTCTGTAACACACAAAATCCTGGACTGGAGTGCAGGTAGTTGTGGCCTGGAGTCACCTTGTAAGTACTGACAGTCCTACAGGGCATGCCCATACACTTATGTAAACGGAGCGCACTCCTGTTGCCCTGTGATCAAAATGGCCTATTATGTATAGATATGTCTATACATACATACATATATGTATACATATCCATTTGTCACTATCTCTCTCTCTCACATACATAGTATATCTAGCTCTATGTATTTTCAAATAGATATATACCTATATACATACAGCTATATACATATATAAAAACATACATCTCATTCTCTCCCCATATATCTAGATAACACATATACATATCATACACACACAGCTACATTTTATATATACAACACTGTTATATACAGAAATATGTGTGTGGATGTCTGTATTGTCCCTCATACCCTAATACTGGTGAGTAAAGCTGCTCTATCACATATCTATAATCTTTCTCAAAGGATCCAAAGTAAGGGCTCAACAGTCCATAATGCACTTAGCTACAGACACCTGTGCCTGCTGGATGTAACCACACAGACATCGACAGGTGAGCAGGTGGTGTAATGTATAATGTTGTCTACACATGCATGGACAGGGCACATTGTTCCTACCCACAGGCTTGCCCATCTAAGTGCAAACAGCCAGATATGGCCATACTGGTAACTGTAGACACTTAGCTAGGATAATAATAGTTATCTCACTGCTAGGATACTAGATGCACATAGCAGTATGAAGCAATATCACAATACAGGCCACAGATGCTGTTCAACACAAGCCTAGTTTGTGTAATCCACAAGTAGTTTGCCTGCAGTCATGTATAAAACAGACATCAGCCATGGTGCGTGTGATAAGTACTATGACCTGTAGTGTGTAAGACTAGATAGATAGGGGTTCTAATCTCACTGCAGGCAAATTTTGTGTGTGTGTGTGTGTGTGTGTGTGTGTGTGTGTGTGTGTGTGTGTGTGTGTGTGTGTGTGTGTGTGTGTGTGTGTTTGTGTGTGTGTGTGTATATCTCCCTGCCAAACAACTGAGAAACTCTCTTTGGCTATCAAACTACAATTGTTATACACGTTTTGGCACTGTAAGTTGCTGCTGGCTTCCAAACTGCCCTCTTCTACAAGGCCTGATGATGTTGTATACCTTAAGACCACCAGCTTCAATAAGTATTGTGATCAATAGTGTGTAAGACTAGATAGGTAGGGGTTCTTATTTCACAACAGGCCACTTGGTGCTTGTGCGTATGTCCATATGGTATAAATTTGATTACCTCAGTAACTTAGAAAGAGGTAGGGTTCTGCAGATGTTTATTTTTAGCAGGTGATGTGGCTCTCCAAATGCCTGACCACAACTAGTCTTGCTGATGTCATCAAGCATAATATGTCCTAAACTGATAGTACTATCAGACATGTGATGTGTTGCATGCATCACGTACTCTGATCTGTAGTGTGTACCATTACATAGGTAAGTGTTCCAATCTACATACAGCCAATTTGCACTATGCGTGTGACATGTTGTGCCCTGTAAGCAGTAATTGGGAGTGGTGCTATCCTCAATGTAGCCATGTTTGTGTGTGTGGCTATTAGAGCAATTTACATCAGCTTATGGAACCGTAGGACGTTTGAACTTTACTAACATAATGGCCATATAGCCATCACAATTGTAGACAACTATATACCCTTATTTACATGATCAGCACATATTGCCCCAGTCCAAGAGGGACACAGGCATAAGCCCTGTGGTGAAATTATGGTCGGCCAGCCAATCATATAGATGGCATGTGCCGAGGTGCACTGAGAGGCTCTGTTTGCCATTAGGCAAGGTTTTGTTTCAAAGGTGTGTTAATTTCTACTAGACAACTCTCTCCAACCAGCATGTAATACTAATGTCACATACTAGGTTACTGTCCTTAGAGTGATTAAGCTATCTACTATGCCACCTATAGATATGCAGCATTTACAATCAAGCAGGGTCACACATTGCCGAATATGCAAGGCAGAGATCACCATTGAGTAGTCTGTATTCCACAGGCTACAATGACACTCATTTCAGATGATCCTCATTGAACATATGCTGAAGACGTGAAGTTCCCTTGTGAAGGACCATACTGTTGTGTGCAAGTACCAGTACTAATTGGAAAGGTACATTACCAAATGGCCATTGCACTCAGATATTGGCATGCTGAGGGAAGAGTACATGGAAGTTATGAGTATGTCAGTTACAGGTGACTGTGCCCTCAGCTATGACATATGATTCCTGTCTTACCATTGGGGAGACATGGTGATCTCAGCTACATTAAATGTAAACATGTGTGACCTGGTCTGTGTGCCCAGTTCTTTCACCCCTGAGTATGTACATCACATGTTGCAACCGATGCCCTACTTACCAGGTACATAAGTGTTACTGATGCAAATGATACTACATATATATTTGCATTGAGCTTATGGTCATTAGTATATTAACAGGCATTTGTTCATCAATGCCCTTTTGTAGGACATTGACATAACTCACAGACTCCATGAGTGCTCACAGTTTGCAGGCATCACCAATGTTGTTAGCCACAGACATTCAGTGTTTGTTTGTATCATGGTTAAATGGATTCCAAGCAGTAGAGGATCTAGGACCGAACCCTGTTGAACATTGCTGCTTACAGATCAGCTATTGGCGGTGGATGTCCCTCTGAGTATGTGCACCATCAATGGGCCACTTAGTGACCCCTACAATGAAAGTACAGTGCATGCCTAAGTGGGTGCATTGGAAATGAAGCCTGAGTGGGGGATATAGTCAGATGGCTTGGCTAAGTCTAAGGGGTTGTATGCCCTGATGTCCCCTCACCCAGGTCCTCAGTGACTGCCTTGGAAATGTCCACCTTGTTTAACAGTCATGATCCCCCTGTCAGACATCCAAACTGTGTACAGTCAACTGTGTGAAGATCACATATATGTCTGCTGATCAGCTCCATGATGATTGCCTCTATGTCCATACAGATATGGATACTCAGGCAAATATGTCTATAGTTCTGGTGGTCAGTGGATGCACCATCTCTGTGCAAGGGTATAACACCAACATCACAACAACACTATCTGCTTGTTTTAGCTGAGGAGGTTGTTCCTCCATTTTAGTTGGGGGGGGCATTATAACCCGAACTTTCATGCAGCAATGTCCATATCTTATTGTACAGCCTGGTAATACAGTTGTCCACCAGCAGGTTTGCTGTGGCATGAGGAGCCTATGTTCCTCCTGTCAGGTACAGCCAAGTTCATGCAGTGGTAATGCTTTTGGCATAATGCATGGATGTAGAGCTCTGCATAATTGTCTGTCCTATCTGAGGGGGAAGTGCAGTCAAGCTATGTAAACCATCCCACAGGAGGTAATAAATGGCTTTGTTGAAATATATGTCTGTATTGTTTGCAAGGGGGGGTTAGTGCTGGTAGTTTTAATGACACTGATTTGTGGTCCGATCCCACCAGGGAAACCTCGCATTGGGGGGGTGCACTGGTCACCCATATTGGTAAACACATGATGCAATATATCGGTTCCCCTTATGGCGATGTCATGGAACTGCTCCAGGGCATTGTAGTTAAGGATGTAGACTAACCTTTGGGCAAGTGAGCTACAGCATGACTAAGCAACACAGTTGTTGGTCACTTAATGCCAGCCTACATCATCGTGTAATGATATATCTTGATAAACACTTGTACATACAAATATGCACAATGCGCCTCTGGATTCTTGGAGCTGCTCCTGTGGCTGGCTATTACTTGATTATGTGCCCTTCCAGTACTGAATAGCACCTGCAGTTTCTCTGGGAAGTCACACTGTTTCACAAAATCTGGATGTGTATCTATTCTTAATGAATATGTATACATCACCTGCATTACCTTGAACACTGTCATTTTGAGGTGTGAAGATGTGAATGGATGTGTAGTTTGCTATGGCTGTGGTGCTGTCTACAGCCTTGAATCATATGTCCTTGACTGCACACATGTCTGCATAATCCAGGGTGGGGACACATTCCACAGAGTGGGGTTCAGTGTTGCCATACCCACCATGTAGCAGCATAACCATGATGTTGTATAAAGATGGTGTTCCCATTGCCAACTTTTCCCTGAGCATCTAAGATGCATTGTGGGGTGTCAGTAGCCATGGCCGTTACTCCAAATTTCAGGGGTGAGAGATTAACACCATCACTGGTGAAGCATTTATGTCTGTTGAGCAAGGCATCTGAACCAGATATGTAGTAGATCTCCTGATAATGACACCACATGCTAAGGCAATTATTGACTTCTATCAATTTCAATGTATATGGAGCCATCATCCTAGGTGAGGGTCAACTGCAGCCAAAAGCTATCCATATACCTGCAAAAGACACAGACTGGTTAGCACAGTCAAGTGCCTGCATACAGCCAATGATGTATGTCCCTAGTCGTACATATCTGCAGGAACTATGATGTCAACATTATGTTAACTGATATCTCTTGATTTGCTACAATGTGTGGGTAAGGCCTATTGCATCAACCCACAGACAGGTAACTGTGATCTATCCCATATGTAGCCACTTGACACAGACATCAATGTGTCTCACAGTGTAATCATCTTCGACTAAGAGGTGTGATTTTGTGTCTTGCCTCAGGTGTTTGACAGGTGAGAGAGTGGTTCATGCAGTATTATGTGTACTGTGCACTCTAGAGGCAGGATTATTCTCAGGTGTCTGGCAATGTGTCTGGTAAGTAGCTGCACACATGCAGGTTTATGTGATGTGGGTGTAGGTGGTGCAGGATGTGAGCTGTGCATGTTGGCATAATGCTCATTGCCATATATAATGACTGCTGTTGGAGACAGCATAGCAGCAAGGTTTGAAATACAGTCGCATCTGTCATATGCTGTCTTTGTGTGTCATAGAACTAAAGGGGTGGGGACTCTTCCAACATCTCAGCAGCAGGTCATGCAAAGGTAGGGTCATGCTGCCACACCCTTGGGGTGACAGCTTGATATACAGTGTTTGTAGGCACACCTTACAGTGAAGATGTGGCTGCCCATGCATTCATAGAGGACTTGTTCAACTTTGCCTTTGCCGAAATTATGTTGGTGTCACAAGCATATGATGCATGTCAAGCAACTAGACAGCACACTGGTTGTTGTGTGACATGATGTGGGAACACAGATTTGTATTTGGGTATATAACTGTACAGTATGACATACCTAGGACATGCGGCAGGTGGACATGCATAGGCCAAAGGTGGCCAGTCTGCTGCAGTAGGCCTCACAGCCATGCCATGCAGACATCCACCATTAATCTGTTGAAGGGCAGGATGCATGACTAGTTGTGAAATTGTCACCTACAATGGCTCACTGCCAGTGTGCTGATTGTTACAGCAAGACATGACATCTATGTAAATGGACATTGTGCATTACATTGTGGTGCTACAGCAGTGATACTAATCCCCCTCTTGTCAGTTCCCTAGTGACATACCACCAACCCTGAAACAGATGGCATAACACATTCAAAAGCCAACTGATTGCCTAGGTTGCTAATCAAAGCATCAACATGGAAAAAGGTATGTGAAGCCTACAGAGACTTTCATAATGTGAAACAGCTATGTGGATGAACAAACAGGTTGTCTCCTACTTGCCATCATGGGCTTCATAGTAACATTTTATGTGTGATGACAGAAAACATGTCAGAACATGGTATTCTATGTGAGAGTAGTGTTGGTGAGACCAGCATTAGTAGCTGTCAGGCACCAGCAATTCTGTGGACTCCCATGCTTAATACAGTCTTCACAAGGTAATTGTGTCCTTCCAGGACACATCACTTGGGTAGTGTCCAACTGCAGAATGCCACCTGTGTAAACCCTCACCTTACCTTCAAAGGGTATACATACTACACTTCCCTAATGTGTTTGTCTGCACTCTGTACGGACACATTGGATGAATCTCTTCTTGGAACATGCTGGAAGCAACTGCAATATCTAGTTGCACAAAGGACAACTAGCATGTAGTGCCAAGCAGTGTCCCTAGATCTCTGGGTCATGTGACATGAAATGCCATAAAAGGAGTTAGCATGGATATGAGCAGCTACACTGTTACACCTACTGACACTGGACCATAAACTGTTTGTTATGCTTAAGGCCAAATCATGCCTACGGACACTAACTGGTGGACCCCATTGAGTGTTATGCTATGCAATGGATGATGGGAATATTACTCACTCTACCTACCATGGGCTGACAAGGTGTTTGACAATATTAGGCCAGCAGGCTTTGCTGGAAACTGTGTAGGTTATCTACACAGTGCTATGTCAGCTGGCGAATAGGCAAGTGTCTGACAATCATAATCTGGGAAGATAGCATTGGGAGACCTATGCTGCAATGATGCCAGTCATAAGTGTTTTTCCCCAGACATCATTGATGGCATACACATTCTAGCCATTCCCTGCCTGCAGTCACAGCCACTGTCAGTGCCTTCTGACTGACTACATTAGCAGGTGATTGCATATCAGGAGCTGTCACTGAATCCCACACAGAACCAACAGTTATCCAGAATGGCCTGAGACAGACATTCAGTTGTTGTCTGAGCCACTGACAAATACTAAATGCCAACAACTGCAGAATATTATCCTTTGGAAAGTCATTCACCCCTGGGAAATATAGTAGTGTCTGCACACCACCCACAGTTGAGCCATTACTCATGGACTTATGGACACAGAGAGTAATGTAGCCTTTGACTTTCACTGGTCGGTAAGATGTGTGGATGCATTCAGTGTTGTCCAACCTAAACAGAAAGGTCTATGATGTAACTCCCA
This sequence comes from Protopterus annectens, assembly GCF_019279795.1. Taxonomy (NCBI): domain Eukaryota; kingdom Metazoa; phylum Chordata; order Ceratodontiformes; family Protopteridae; genus Protopterus; species Protopterus annectens. The sequence continues at coordinate 326,829,126 of NC_056742.1, forward strand.
GACTGTCATTGCCACACTGAATGTGACACTCATCACAACTATCACTGTGTACAATGGTGTCCTTGCTATGTCACTACACAGGCATATCTTACAACTGTAACAGCCACACAGATTCCATGGTACAGCAAAACACATTGCAGATAACATGTCCTATGGAGTCTCTGCCAAGACCATAGATGTGCAGTCTTTCTTATAAATGCTTTGGAGGGGATGTGTATGGCTGCCATACAGGGAGGTGTCAGCTCCCACTGTGTGCCTCCTGCATATCCATGAAAGACTACCACATGTCTTACCTGTCCTACACATCTACACTGTCACTGTGGTAAAAATTGTACATGCTGGAGAGACAGGCATGTAACACATATAGTACAACTTATATGTAACAGCCCCCCCCCCCAATGTATGTAAAACACACATGCTGCCACACACATCATGTTAAAGTTACACCATGGGATGCAGAACAAGACAATCATAGCTGTTGTCAGACAAATATATGTACTGGACACAGGAAATTTGTACATGGGTCATCTCCAGGACAACAGCTTGTAGATGTGTTAGCTCCGAAAACCCTGCTGACAAGGTATCAGGCATTTTCACAGATTAGGGATGTATGCGTATGCTGAATGATGCCATTGCCCTTTGTTAGTCTGTTATACACATATGGACTTATGGAACCATGCACCTATAGTGCTGTACCTTGCTGAGGACACAGTTCTACTGTGCTGACATTATCTCCTGTGCTGTGACTTCTATGGCTTTGTCATTGTGTATCCATAAGTGTCCCCAACAAAATCCTGAAACAGAAATATAAAGAGGTCCGTGACACACCTTTCATTGTGTAAGTATACAGCCATTGCAACATCATACAACATAAGGTACATAAAATTATGTGGCTTAGTCATTACAAATGTCAGCATACAGTATTTGTCAGTGACCACTACAAGTGGCATGGCAAAACAACAATGCATTACACAAGTACATGTTAATTTATATAGTCAACCTTTGCATCAGACACATAGCTTCATTTCCCTGCAGTGATGATGAGGATGGCAGTGATGTGGCACAGGTATCATCACTTGCACAAGGTGTTGTGTGTGGCTGCAGGAGGCCTAGGCTGACCCAAAAGGTTGAGAGCATGTATGTAATTCAGGAAGGGAAGCAGGCAAGATGGACCATGGAAATGTGCCACATCTGTCTGTAGGTGACCTGCATTTGACAGTGGTGTGTGAGTGTGTGTGTGTGTGTGTGTGTGTGTGTGTGTGTGTGTGTGTGTGTGTGTGTGTGTGTGTGTGTGTGTGTGTACACAGTCAAGCTCAGTGCTAGCCCTACATGTGTGTATGTTGGACAGCTTTGAACCATGCATGGTAGAGCTGACAGTTCACTGTCTCCAGCCCCAAACATGGGAACTGGCTCTGCCAGGAGTTACACTGGCACCTCCATGCCCAAGGTCAGAAGTGGTGCTAGTACCTGATGGTGAATGCTGTCTGCTGTGACTGTGTCCTCCACAGAAACACCCAAGACCATAAGCCCATGGTCTGCCACATCTTGATGTGGACAGCACACTCCCCTCTGTAGCACTGGATGTACATCCACTACAGGACTGTGATTGTGCACGGCCATGTGGACTCAGAGCAGATGTGGTTGCTGACAGTCTACAAGGCCAACGCTCAACTCCAACCACATGTAGCAGCACAGACTCTGTGCATTCCAAGACAGACACTGTCTCAGCCCACCTTTCCACTACGTCAGTGAATCAATCCAGGGTGTCATGAATGTGGTGGAGGCAGTCACAGATGTCAGACTGTGTGCATCCATAACCCTGACCATACATCTGAGCATACATCTAGAGTTCCTTTCAGAAAGTGCCTGTGCCTCCACGATGGCTTGAAACATACACCAAGTGAACCATGATCTGACACCTACAACAAGTGGTGGAAGGACAGGAGACCGCCTATGAGCACTGCTATCAATGCACCTGTGTGGACCCTCACCAGCTCTCTGGTTATGACCAGGGTCTATACTCACTGGAGCTATAATTGTCACACTTTCCTGTTCAATGTCCCCACCCTCTGACTGTCCAATATCTGTGACCCGGTCCGGAGACTGGGTATGTGTAGGCATATGACTGTGTGCAGTGACAATGAAGACAGAAGAGTGATGTAAATCTCTGGGACAAATTCAATCCCTAAAACCACCACCTGTGACTCACTGTGGCCACCACCATCATCTGAGTCTGAAGAGACACTGACATTAGGTTGCATAGGGGACAGAGACCAACCCCCTGGTCACCTGTGATAAGAGAGGTAAAAGCAGTACATTAATACCTACACTATTATGCTCTGCAGTACTATGTTGCAATATATGTATAGCTGTATACACTGTTGGCACTATTACAGACCTGTTGAAACCCCAACCTCATATAGTAGGACAAGAGGACATTACTTTTTGCACAAACAGCTGTAGTTACTTGTAAATAAAAGCTCTTTACACTGCAATCTCATCAGCAACAATGAGGTACACTGTTGACATTTGTGAAGACTCTACACAGTTGACACATATGGCAATCTGCAATGTCCTGACAATACTGTCACCTCTATCAGTGTGGTGACACCTGCAAGGCATACATATGGCTCTAATATGTGTACAGTCAGAAAATATCTGTGCAGTTGGCAATCATGCCGACAGTACACCACTCCAGGCAGCAGACCTAGGATGACACTTTAGGGATTATATTGCTGTAAACCTACATCTATAACAAAACAGTGCCATGCTTATGAGGAGCAGGACCACAGCCTTGTCTGATACCTGACAGACCTGTGAAAAGTAAAGGAAGAGGTAATGTCAGTACCACTGCATGTTGCACCACAACAAGGTAATACATCAATATAGCTCACATTTACAGTAGCAATTGTATTAATGGTTATATCGGTCAACAACTGAGCATGACAGTCAAACTGCACTTAAACCCCCCCTCCACAAAGAACACCAAACTGACACCCACTTAAGAGTATTTACATCCTGACACACAGAATGCTACACTATTGCAATACTGATCTAACTCAGCTTACCTGCATGCTCCTCTGCCATGGAAATTGTGGCACCCATGTCCATGGTGTATGGTGTGATGGATGCCTGGGAGCTGTTGTGTTTACCTAGGTTTGACAGGACTTCCTCAGTGGCTGCGAGTACTCCTTCTACTGCAGACCCTCCACTGGTAATGCCAAGATCCCTGGTGATATCTGTTGCTCTTCTGCATGCAGAATCGATCATGTCTATTGTGCAGTGTTGAACCTGCTCATATGTCATATGGCTTCTGCTCCCACCACAGCACCACCTCTGTCCTTATTTCTTCTACTTACTATTATCTAGCCTTAGATAATAAACTTGTGTCCTGCCTCTTTTTAGATCTTTCCAAAGTATTTGATATTGCCTCTCACCCCATTCTTCTCTCCAAACTCTCTCAACTCAACCACTCTTCAGCTACTTTGTCCTGGTTCAACAGATACCTCACTAACAGACAACAATACGTAAAATGGTTCTCTGCTCTATCTCCTTTTCTCCCCATTCAAATGGGTGGACCACAAGGTTCTATTTTAGGCCCTCTCCTTTTTAACATCTTCATACATCCTGTCCTCAGTCATCCTCAGTCATCCCTCATACAATACGCAGATGACCCCACAATTATCTCTATTGCTGACAACCCTGCTGACCTCCTTAGTCTGACGCAAACATCCTTCAACCACACTGAAACATGGCTACATAATAATGAACTCATACTTAACCCTAAAAAGACAAACGTTCTACTCTTCCTCCCAAAGACACTTTATAATCTTAAGTCCTCTTTTACCATCTCTTCCCTTAACAACACCTCTATCATAGCTGAAACTAATACCAAACTCCTTGGAGTATTTATTGATGGTCATCTTAAATTTGATCTTCATGTTCTTCACACTAACAAGAAAATCCACCTAAAATTTGGCCTACTATATAGAAATGAAAGGTTCCTCACACCTAACTCCAGAATCTCACTTTCTCAAGCATATCTTCTCCCTAACCTCTTTTACAGCTGCCAAATTTTAACCAAATTACAGTCCTCACTACTTTCCAAACTTGAAACTACCTACAACAAATTTACTAGATTTGCAGCTAACCTGGCCTCTCAATTTTACCACTGTCATGCTCTTCAGACACTCAACTGGATTGCGTTTCCTAACCAATTGTTATTTATGCAACTACTTGTTGTCCATTCTATCCTGAATAAACCCTCTTCCTGCTCTAGCATCTCCACAATTGTCTCTCTCTCTATAATTCAATTTGGTCCCTTAGAAGCTCAGACCAAGGTATGCTGCAGATTCGTAAACCAAAAAAATCCTTTGGTCAGAATCTCTATAGCTACTTTCCTGCTCTTTCTTGGAACAAACTTCCCTTGACCCTCAGAATTATTACCCATATCCAAGATTTCAAGAAAACTCTCAGGGTACCTCAGTAGCTCCTGCATCTGTCACTGTAATCATCCAACTTGAGCTCATTCCCTTTCTCCTTTCACTATCTTCGTTATTCCCCCTTTCCCTGCTTTTGATTCTCTAACATACCACTTTGAATTGTACAGATATCTTCTGGTGAAATACCAGTGTGTCTTTTCCTAATGTTTAGTTATATACTTACTTCTTACATTAATGTCTTTGTTTCTGCTTTTCATACTTACTGTTATACGTTTAGCCAAATTGTTATTGTATAGTTTTACTGTACTTTATTCTTTTTTTATTTATTTTATTGCAGAGTCTCATGGACTCTCATTCATTTGTTCTACTCAATATGTATTTACTTTACTCTTTTTTAATATTATAATATTTTTTTCTCTTGCTAAGTTTGTACTGTGGAGCTTTTCTCCCTGGGCCTCTGCTGAAAAAGGGCTCTTGCTCAGTCGGACTATCCCGGTCAGCATATGTCAAATGAATAAATAAATAATTGAATAAATAAATACATGTCCTGCTCTGATAACCTGTGGCATTCATGTCATGGACAAGGTCATCCCACAATGCTGACTGCTGTTCCCTGTTTTGCCTCCCCCTGGACATTGGGAGTTCATAGTGTTGCCAGAGGCCTACAAGTATAATATCATTCTCCACATCCATGAAAGGTGCATGGCATCTAGGGTACATTTCCTGAAAGACAACAGAATGGTAATACATTTCAGGATCACATATGTGGAAGTACACTATGTAGAGATACAGTAAGAACAGAATAGCTGGCAGTATCCACTGCTTGTTCACACATGTCATGTTCCACAGTGTGCAAACATACTAAGCATGTGGATACAACAAAGATTCTAACAATAGTCAGCTATTTCCATGTGTGCCATGACAGATGCTGATGTATGATCATACACCCAACATTGGAGTCTATTGTAGTGCATCACCTAGGGGCTACCCCATGATAATATGTCAAAACAAATGTGTCAAACAAATATAGCAATGTGCTATTACAACCACTATAGAGTGACAGTCCCTTGAAACCAGTGTGCCACATTGACAAAAAGCATTTTAGCCTTGATGTATTGTACATCCTCTGTAGGTGTAACAAATCTGGAGATCAATGACATATCATTATCACAGTTCTAAGAAAGACGTAATACTGTAATCCTTATTCCCTGTAAATATATTCACACATCTGCATCCTGTTGTAAACAAAAAGGTTACATTCCTGCTGGAGTGCTATGTGGTTATATTTAAGTTTTTGCGAATGAGTGCTCTGTGTGCAGAAAGTCTCATACAGAATGGTTGCCCATAGCCAACATGTTTGCCTTTTAACATGCTTCTCATTACCAGGTGATTGCCTCTTAACCAATCTGTGGTTCTGAAATGCTAACTGCAGCCAACACAGCTGATTTGCACTATCATCATCCAATGACATGCAACCACTGTACAATATATAAGACCCTTATACAGATTAGAAGCCCTTTCTGATACGTTGTGCTGGACAGTACTGGGATGAGGAGACAACATCATCACAGAGAGCAGGTCTGCAACAGCTACTGTTACATAGAGATATGTATGCTACATGCTGCAGCTGCTGCTGCAGGTAATAGGCCTAGGCAGAGAGTGTGAACACTTTGGAGGACAATAAGCTGTAGGAGTAATTGTGGGAGCTCTGTTAGCCTTGTAGTAGAGGCAGAGCCAGAGTGAGGGTACCCATTCCAGTCCAATTAAGGAATCTGTTTAAGGTAAGTATGTCAGACAATAGTACCATTAACAGAGTACTAGGTTACATGTTTGTTGTGTCCTTGAGCAACATACAGGATAAATATAACTTTATGTCTACCATCTGGGCAACTGTCAGGTCATGTGTTATAGTCTGGTACTCATTTGGAACATGTATGCTGGCAGTCCAGCAGGTGCTTCATATGTGTATGTTAGTTGTGCAGCTATGCTAATCTGCACTGTGAGTTTGAAAGGATTGTTTACTGCACTCTGATAGTAGTGGGCCTTATTTGCATTACCTGAGTTAAAATCCTCTGTGAATGGATATTATTGGATGACATGACACTTTATGCACTTTAAGTTTTGTTATAAGGATATATGAAGTGCATTCCTTTCTGCAGGCCTATGACTTCCATCAGAGACAAGCAGATATTTCATTTGAAATGTATTGTGTTGATAAACAGTGCATGACTCAGTCATTAATTGCTGGCTTCACAATAATGTAATTTAAATGCTACACACCACTGGATTTGAACCCAAGACTGGGTGTGGCAAAATATACTATCTGCAAAGCATTTAACAGACTGAGCTACTGAGACACTGTTACAACAAGTGTCTTTGCAAGATATAAGTACACATACAAGCTGTGACATTTTTTTATTGCCATCATTATGTGCATGGCTTTATAATGATGTATTTCTGCACCAGGGTCCCAGTTGTACATGTATTTTGCCAGTAATGCCTTAGCAGGTGTATTTGTGAATGTTGCTGATAAAAGGGGACATTTACCTGGTATTAGAAGCCTCACTTGCATCCATTATTCTGTGTTTGGCTTTCTAGTGGTATACTCTTGCACCAGACTTCAAGGTAGACTCCCAATTTTTTCAGTTATCTTTAAGCAAGTTTGCACACATGGCACAATGTGCAGCTCTGCATAAACACGCTTAATGAGTGTAACTTGGAATTACTATGTTTTGCATAAATCACCTGTTTTTGTGGCATGACAGGTTAATGCAGTGGTCTAAAGGTGCGATGGTCTTGGGTTCGAAATGGGGACAGGTGTTTATTTTGTGCATGTTTATTATTTAAAACACATATATCATTTTAGCTCCATTTATTTAAGCCTAGTGAAGCTACACAATATGGCGTGTCACCCAGCATCTTGCTAAAAATATATAAAGAAAAGAAAAATGGGGAGATAGAAAAGTGGTGAAATGAGGTGAAAGCTGGGGGAAAACATAGTGAAAGGTATGTGCAGGAAGGGTGTAGAAAACAACCATAGCTATCCATTTCTTGTACAGAAACAAGTGTGCACTTTGACAGGATTTGTAGATGACTTTGGACTCTAACCCACAGAGAAGGGGTGAAAACACCATAATTCTGTTGTTAAGCCAGTTGGACCAAATTATGTGGACACGTGTGGGAAATGGAGAGCTATGTATGGCCCAATATTTTTTTTTAAGGTGAGAGTGGAATGTTGGGGAAGGGGAGAAGGGACATAGGTACATGTGGTAGAGGTAAGTTGGGTAGGTGAGGAAGCTTTTGCAAACAGACAAGACAGACAAGACAGCAGAAAGGTTCTGGAATCTCAGTCCAATGTGCCTCCACAAGGTAGCAGCACGACTCACATCCCCACCCATGGGAATGTCGGCCATCACTGCCCCGAGGGTTGCAGTAATGGAGGCTGGGCTTTGGGGTGAACCTGGCCCACCAGGGTGGCCAGCATGCTCTCCATATGATGCAGGTGTCATCTAAATCCATGGTAAATGATCCTGCGCACCAAACCTGGCAGTTCATTACAAGTGACAACTCCCCCTCTACCACCACTCCCAGAGGGGGGCCTGTCTCTGTCCCATGGAGTGGTACTTCCCAATGCCAACAAGTAGTACAGGGGCAGCAGAGGGAGCACCACTTGGCTGAGTTCCAGATGTGCTGAGACCCAGTGCCATGCCCAGAGGAGGCAAGGTAGGCAGATCACAAGGAACCAGCCAACCTTGACGCACTGTAGTAAAGTAGTTATATTAGTATAACTAAGCCAATGTTAGTATTAACAGAATGGAACATAACATTTATTAATCCAAATACATATGAAGGTATATTATGTGTAACACAACATTAAGTAACATAACAGTAAGTATGTTATCAGCAAGTCAGTATGAATTAAACCATAAGGCCAATAAAACAGTTAGTTTAACAAAGTATGTTAATATTAAATCATAATAATAAATAACAATAATAAATTAAAGAAGACAAGGGGTGGAGAATTAAAGAAAAACATACCATTAGTTACCTCTCACATAATATTACTACACAGAGTACTGCTACATACTTCTACAGGAGTGCAGTGTCAGTTGTGAGTACAGTGACTACAATTCTTCTATAGCTGATGTAGCACATACACACCTCTCAAGCTATTAGCATGGGGACAATATGGGCCAAGCAGTAACAAATGCAGGTACACCACTACACAGAACCGTTTCACATAATGTGGACTTACATAACTAGCAAGGTGTTCTGTAAACAGATTTGAAAATATATTGCATTTCAGGTAATCATCTATAAGGTAATGGCAGCTGTAATTACATTACAAAAATTGTGACAGTTGAGAGGTATGTTTGTGTACATTAAGTAAACTAGACAGCCGTCATGCCTTAGTTGGCAGGCATGGGAATAAAACCCAAAAGCTGTGACTGCAGGGGACATCTGCAAATAATGTAACAATTGACTGCAGCAACTTACAACAGACATGCAATGAATACTGCCCTAATGCAAATATTAAGACAGATGTATTTAGGAAAACACGATGCTGCTTAACAATTTATTGGTACTGCTGTTTATTATTTGTGAAGTCTACACACAATATCTGCCCATAAAGAGGGCTACCTCACCCATATACCTTTTGTTCCTGGAGTGTGAGAAAAGAGAGTTATGTGACTGAAATTGGCCTGGAGACAGACTTGAACTGTAGTGTGAGCTGAGCAATACATTATTCAGGCCATTAGTTTTGCATTCTACAGCTATTACAATTTTACACTTAACGGCAGTGACATTAAAACAGACATGCAATGAATATAGCCCTAATGCAAATATTAAGACAGAGTTACTTAGGAATACACAGTGCAGCTTAACACTTTATTGGTACTGCTATTTATTATCTGTGAAGTCTACACACAATATCTGCCCATAAAGTGAGCTACCTCACCCATATATCTGTTGTTCCTGGAGTGGGAGGAAAAGAGAGCATTACGTGACTGAAATTGGCCTGGAGACAGCCTTGAACTGTAATATGAGTTGAGCAATACATTTTCAGGCCACTACTTTTACATTCTACAGTTATTACAGTTTTACACTTGACTGCAGCAACCTTACCGTACACATACAATGCATAGAGCTCGAGTGCAATTATGTTATGACACCACAATCCTGCTGTACACCTTTTTGCTTACTGTTATTGGTATTGTTTAGTGTTTATTGCAATACAGTTGTAATTGTTCATTTATTGCACTACATTTCTAATTACCCATGTATTGCACTATAGTTTTTATTGCAGTACTTTTTTTTATTTTTATTGTTCACTGCACTACAGTTAGCATAATATATCCATACTTACCACACTCACAGTGCAACCTGGCCAGGCGCCAGGCATGGGACTGGATGTTGTGAGCCCTCTCAGCTGCAGCTGTTCAGAGAGAAGCACACCATTATGCATACCAGTTTTGCACAGATTCAGCTTGGACATTAGTAAAATACTGGAGTAAATACTTGCATATGTCTGGGATATGCCCAGCCCTCCCCTCTTGGACCTAGGTGCCCAAAGTTCCCCTCTTTCTACGCTTCAGGTTGTCATAGTGGTGACAACACTGTTCATCAATGCACAGGATAGCAGTAGCACTGATAAGGTCCCCAGCCAACCAGTCCCATTCCTCAGCCTTACATTCTGAGCCATAGTAATTGCCCTGCAGCAGCCTAGATTCATAACTGCATATCAGGAGCTCAACAAAACCTTGGACCCCTTCATACCCCACCTCTCTGCCCAAAAGCACATACCCTCTCCAACATCACCTGGAATACTGTTGGTTAGATAGACTCCAACAAATCCTACAGAATTAGTATATATTGTCCTTAATATTAGGTTGTTTTCCTGTCCTTACACTTCATTCAGCAACATTAAAAAAAGTGCCGCTTAGCATCGTGCAAACCAGCTAAGCGGAGCTGAGCATTGTGAAAACTTGCACAACCAAGGTTATAGCAAAGCTCAGAAATGTGCAAACAAAAGTGGCCATTAATCATGTCTAAGTAGTGGTTAGCACCACACAGCTCTTCTAAATGTAAAAGTTATGCTTTTGAATTAAACTAATATTTAGATTACATTAAACAAATGGTATGTCTGCTAGGGACTCAAACCCAGGACCTATGAAACTTTGGGCCATCATTCTTCCCATTTAGCTACTTGGATAGTATATAAACTACTGTACCTTCACATATGGTACTAAGCTACAGCAGTGTGCCATGGAAATGGGCTTAAACTGGCTTAAACAAAAGCAGAAATAAATAATTAATTACATCTGATTTTTATTTTTAGATGTCTGGCAGGTGTCTGCTGTCTATGTGTAAGGGCGCTTGGCATTGTTGCACTCTGCACCATGCCACGGAGACATTAAAAAATTAAAAAAGAAAATAAACCCATAAAAATAACAGATATCATAATTAATTACATCTGGTTTCTATTTTTAGATGTCTGGCATGTGTCAATTGTTTATCTGTAAGCTCTGTATGGCATTGCTGCACTCAACAAAATTAGACATTTAAAACACAAACTAGTAATTCACAGTGCATTTCAACTGCAGCAGGGAACATTACAGGGAGCTTCACCATGTAGACAGCATCTGACCAGCCTCAACACTTCTGCCTACATGGATTTAACATCGCTGTTACTATGCTCTTCCTTGTCAGCGCACCACGATTAATATGCCTGCCATGCTACTGAGGGGGAACCATGGCCGTGTACATGGATACATTCTGTGTAGGCTCTACATGGAGCCTACATGAATTTTATTGAATCCTGGAGTTAATTTAAATATTTTATTCCAATTTTTAAAAGTGCTAGATCAGGGCAGAAAGCAAACCTTCTGCCACATTCCTAAAGGTATGCAAAACATTACAAAAAACATCTACCATGGAATCAACATGATATCCATAGCGAAGACATGCAGCTATGTAACAAGATCAGCAGGCTGTGAAGCTGGAATTTCCACAAGTCAACAAGACTGAGTAAAATATCAAAATTTTTTATGTCAATAAATGTTATGCTTGCAGTGAAAAATAATAATGAAATATACCCTACTGGTAACCTCTTCAGATAACAAGATGTTTCAAACTGTAAAATAACTAATTGAAGTAAATTATGGGGAGAGATAACCAGAAAAAGGAAACCAGAACTGTTATACCATGTAAACATTCTGAAGCCTTTAAGAAAAACTAAACATTCTGTATTAAGCAAATTTGCTGAAGAAGTTAAGGCCCCCAGAAGAGGTGCTGAAATAAAAGTAGTTAAGATATTATCAATTTCTCAGAAAAAAATGTAAAATTGTTTGTATTCAGGAACAAGGGCATATTTTCAGAGAAAGCTGGCAAAACTAGTTTAGTACACACAACACTGAGAACATCCCTGATAAGGAAATCAACTTCACACTGCAGTGAATACCAGAGTCCTCATGCCATGCAAAAAAGAGATCCATAAATGCTGGTATCTGGGCACAGAGAAATCAAAAAGTATTAGTAATAGTAATTTATTCCTTATTTTAAGTTCCTCAGACAAGCATTTTTGTTACATACTCACTGTTTTGTCTGTTATATTTCTTCATATGTGTATTTACTGCAAACATAGTTATTAATTTTCCTGTTGATCTATAACATTTTGTATCAGAGTTTTAAAGGAAGTGTTTTCTTCTTTGTTTGTCCATCTACTCACACAATTTTCTTAATAGCTCTACTTGGTACAGGTCCCGAAACCAGATAGGTTTACAGAAAAGGCTTGCAATGGCATCAGAAAATTAAATTACATATCTGAATTCAGGTCATATCCCATGCGCTGACAGAATAAATTGATTGAAAAGTTTGGCAAGTCTAGGTTCCTGTTCAATTTTGGATCTAACCAAAGGCTACTGGTCTTTTGGTCTCCATATAGCACTTACAATATTCCATAGGCTAAGAGACAAAATTCTTAGATCCAGTACAAAATAAGCAGCAGCCTACCTTGATGAGATAATGATATTTTCTGAAGATTGGGGAGGCTGCTTTCCTAAAATTTCAAGGTGTTTTACACTCTTTGCATCAGTTGTGGTTGACTGCTAACCAGCCAGGTGTATGTCAAGTATGACAGAAGTTAAAAATTTGGTTTAGGTAACTGGCCAAGAATTAGTTAAACACAAAATTAAAGCAGTATAAAACTGACCTGCACCAAACACTAAAGAAATAGGTTACAGCATTTTTTTGGACTTGGCTACCTACTATTATAATTTTATTCTTAGTTTTGTTACTATTGCGTGCCCCTGACCGATTTCACCAAGGGCAAGACTCCCTTGATGATTAAGTGGACAGTCAAAGCAGAGCAAATGTTTAAGTAGCTAAAAGATGCACTGTGTTCATAACCAATACTAATATCTACAGATTTTTCCAAGCAATGTTCCATACATATACATGTCTTTAAGATAGGCTTAATGCATATACATGCCTCTAAGACAGGCATAGCACATATACATGCCTGTAAGATAGGTATAGTATATTAACATGCCTCTGAGATATTTATAGGTGCAGTCTTGTCTTAGATGTCAACTGAGGACAAACAACCCATCTGTTATATCAGAAGGAAATGCAGCAATGCTGAGAGACATTATTCAGCTACAGAAAGAAATAGAGAGAGAGATGGGGGGGGGGGCATAGAATGACTTGCTACAAAATAAACCCTCAAAACCCTAAAATAATATCTGTTTTGTAGAAAATTGTTGTTGATCACTAACCATGTCCCTCTATAGTATTAACAGCAAAATGATTGTGATCAGAATCTGTCCAAGTAGGTTTGATCCTATAGCCATTAAACTTTAAGATTTGATGTTGTCCATGCCATTCAATTAAATGCAGATGAACTTTCTTTGGCTTATATCCCATCCACTAATGTATAACCAGTGATTATACAGTAACCGGGTCATGTGACATAGTCGCTGCTGATCTTGCAGAACACCTGCCTCATTGTGAGACTGTATCTGCTGGGGCTGACATTTAGTGTGTTATGGGAAAGAAACACAGAGAAGGCAGACAAACCAGAAGGAATATAATTGTGATAACTTATAGGAAACAGGTACCTCATGGGATATACCATAGCTAATAATTATAGAGGAGATCAGATTTCTTGAATTCTGGGTACGGACAGATTGCTGAATAAGGGTCTTCAGGGATTTAAATGAGGGCTAAAGGCAGTCCAAAGGGTGTCCTTGAAAACTGCAATGGAACAGGAACTGTTGTTATGTCAAGAGAAAGTGATGGGGTTTACCCTATCCGTAAAATAAACAAAATACTTTTAAAGGGAAAAGGGTGACAATTGATATTGTAAGTACTGATTGGTTTTGGCTAGCACTGAGGACTATATTCTGTAATCTGGAATACTGAAATTATTGTATTAAGCTTTGGAAAGGAACATAATAGTGAATGGATGACTGTTTCTTTTATGTCATTACCCATTATGTGTATTTCCCTTGAGAGTAAACATTAAATATTTTAAAAGCTGGTTCTAGAGATTTCAGTTATTTACAGTGATATATGGAAGAAAAATTAAAACAGGTTTCACTCTGTAGTAAAAAAATATAAAAAAAGAAAATTAAACAAAACAAACGTATTCTGGTTTCTCATATATGAAAGCTTGAAATACTCTTAGACAGAATAAAAAAATACCTATTTAGTTCCTCTGGCATTTTCCCGTTGTCCCACTGTTTCTTCCAGTATACTCACCAAATGGTAACTCCCATGTGTATCTACTCTTGGCTAAATAATATCTACAACTGTGATGCAACTGCCTCTTTCAGATAATTTTCCGACTACACTGAGACAAATATGTCTGCTGTACTGAATTAAAGTCTTCATTTTAACTGTCTGCTTTGCATTGGCCCAAATCAGCATAATCTATGTTTCTGCATGTTGTCTGCTGCTTGCTTTACCACAGTGTATGGCACATACATGGCATCTCAAATTAAACAGTATTTTCACAGCAATACTGCATTTTCACAATAAAAACGTCAAAGAAAATTAACATTCTTATAGCAATTTAATGTTCACTATCCCACAACAGAACCCCCCACCAGTTCTATTTGATTTAAGATGGGCAATGAGACCAGATAATGCTTCAGCATTGACATTTGTGTTATCCAGTCCAAATACCCCTCAACAAATCTTGCCCTTCATGACAGTGAACCTTCCTCCTTTTCCCTGTCAGAGGGTTTTACCTTCACCTTATATCAGTGTTTAGCTTTAAAAAAATGCCTTCAGTGTTAACAATTCACTACTCAAGAAGATTTATTTTTTTAGGAGTTTTAAGACACAGATTTCTTACTACTGTTCAAACAAGACATAAAATGATTTAGCACTATATAAAGTTCACATTGTGTCATTGGCAGCACTATCTTGAAAACTTAGTTTATCTGCTAAGACTCAGTAAAGAATTCTGCTCACACAAAGACTCTTCTATACCTTCAGACTGAGCCTGATTTTTGTTCCCCTTTATGTTTCCATATCTATTTCTTTTTCTTTCTTTATTAGGGATGTTCATTTTAAATGTACATCAGGCTGTTCTTGACTTTCCCCATTGAAATCGGATGTATATTCAGAACTGTGCGTTCTTTGCATTGTGTCAGCATAATGCTGTTACCCTTCTCCTTTCTTAACAGAAGTATATTCAGGACTGTGAGCTGTTGCTGAAATCAACTACCATTTTTACTAGAAAAATATTCAGGCAACAGAGTATCTAATTGTGCTCTTTCCTCAAAACTTTCCACAGTGCTTTTAACTGAATGAAATCTTAACCCATTATAGGTTCATAGGTTCATAGGTTCATACTTGGCTATCTGCCATGGGGCACTTATAAGCCTAGCCCGATTCTGTATGGCTTACGCCACCCCTTGATTTGAATATACTGTGCCCTTTTTAAGGTTTAGTTTACTGTGCATCTGTCTAATAGTGACACGGGAGTAATCCCTGGGACAAACCTACGATCCCCCATCCACCTATCGAGATTCTTCTTGAAGAGATTCAGTGAGGTGCTCTGCCTCACATGAACTGGAATTCTATTCCAGAGCGAAGGGAGCCTCTGGGTTATGAACCTGTCCCTCCAGCAAGTTTTATTTATTTCTGTGCTGAGGTTTAAGTCCCTCGAGCATGTGGCTCTAAGGGATTTAGATTTTCTGAGGTGGAGCATGTCCATTAATTCTGGATTTGACATAGCTTTGTATGTCAGGGATAGATCGCCTCGAAGTAGGCGGTATGCAACTGAGTAGACCTGGAGTTTTTTTAACTGAGCAGCATATGGCATCTGTTTGAGACCCTTGATCCTCTTGGTGAGATACTTTTGGGGTCTTTCTAATTGCTGCAGGTGTTGGGTAAGGTACATCCCAAAAGGGGCATTGTATTCTATGATGGGCCTGATGAGGGATGAATAAAGGGGCACGATTACCTCTCTTGATCTAGATGTGAAACCCTTCGTGATGAGGTGGGCTATGTAGAAGGTCTTTCTAACCACTTTGGCAATGTGGTTTTCAAAGGAGAGATTGCAATCAACTTGGGTCCCCAGGTCCCTAATAACTTTCTCTGTACTTAATGGGTTTCCGCCTGTGTGGTAATTTGTTGGCACATTGTTTTTGCCAAAGGGTATGACTATACATTTTTTGGCATTTAGCTTTAAACCATGGTGCTGGCAACAGTTATCTGTCTCTGTGAGACCTTTTTGAAGGATGTTTGTGTCAGCTGGAGAGTTGATTATGGCGCCCAGTTTGCAGTCGTCTGCGAACTTGGTGAGCCATAGTCCTCCCACGTTTGCCTGTACCTCGGAAAAGTATATACCGAACAAAAGTGGTCCCAGGACAGAACCCTGTGGGACGCCACTTGTGACCGATTTCGAGTCTGACATGGCTCCAGCAACTCTCACTCTGTGGGTTCTGTCTTTGAGCCAGTTTGTGACCCATCTTGTGACATAGGGGTTTATATTTAAGCTGGATAGCTTATCTATGATGCCTGAGTGGGGTATTATGTCAAATGCCTTTGCAAGGTCCAGATAGGCTGTGTGGACTACCTTCCCTTCATCTATGGCTTTGGTGACTGTTTCAAAGAAGTCAACCAGGTTCAAAAGGCAGGATCTGCCCTTGACAAAGCCGAACTGGGTAGGATCTAGTGTCTGTAGGTCCCCAATGTCTTTGTTTATGAGCTCCATGATGATCCTCTCCATAGCCTTGCAGACTAAGCTAGTCAGGCTTATGGGGCGATAGTTTCCAGGGTCCGTAGAGGCTCCACCTTTGTGGAGTGGGACCACTGTTGCTGTACGCCATTCTGTGGGCACATATCCTGTAGTGAGGCTGAGATTGTATAGCTGTTTTATTTGAGGGATTAGTTCCTCTTGGAGTTCATGTAGGACGCAACCTGGGATGCCATCTGGTCCCATGGAAGCAGTATTTTTCGCTTTGGAGAGAGCAGCCTTCACCTGAGCATGTGAGATGTTTGGGAGGCAGCCCTCTGCCATGATAGATACTTGCTCTTTTGGGGGGGGGTGGAGAAGTTTGCACTGAACCTGTCTGCCAGGATATTGGTGATGTCTGTGGGTTCAGTGTATTTTTTGTCGTTTAGAATCAACTCAGAACAAGTCTGGGATTTGCATCCGAGGGTTCTAACATAACTGAAAAAGCCTTATGATTGTCTTTGGCGTCCTGTGCAATTTTTCTCTCGAAGCTGGCCTTGGAGGATTTTATGAGGGATCGTAATTTTTTTCTATTACTGATCAGAGATGCCTTCCCTATTAGGGATTTTGCTCTATCATGTAGTAGCTTCCTCCTTCTGTTGTAAAGTTTATTTATGGCAGGGGTCCACCAGACTGGACGCCTGCCTTTGGATGATTGGGTCTTGGTTTTGTTTGGGATAGCATGATCCATGCATTCCTGGAGATGCCCGTAGAATGCGTTTATATAGGATTCTGCAGTTTGGGCCGTAGTTTCCACTGGCCCTGGGGCCTTGAAGGATTCCACTCCAGTTTTGAGAAGGGAGAAGTTCGCTTTGAGAAGTTTCTCACTGTGGTTTTCTGGGCTGGGGTGGGGTCGGGATGTGGACATCCAGTGAAATTAATTTATGGTCTGATCTTACCAATGAGGGATATACTTCTGGTGTGGAGCATAGAGTCCCCATGTTGGTAATGATCAGGTCTAGTATGTTGTCCCCTCTTGTGGGAGTGGTGACTAGTTGTTCCATAGCATTTGAGTTTATAATTTCCAGGAACCTTTGGGCTAAGGTGCTGGGGCTTGAGTAGTGCTCCCAGTCAATGTTTGGGTAGTTGAAGTCGCCCAATATAATGGTGTTCGGAGAGATCTTCATGTTCTCCAATGTTTTCAGGAAAGTTGAGTGGGATTCCTGACTTTGAGAGGGTGGTCTGTAGGATGCTATAAACTGAAAAGCAGTCTTGCCCACTGTTAGTTGCACATGGATGGTCTCCGATACGTGCAATGCCACTAACCTGGAGGTGTGGATATCCTTGATAAATATGGAAACTCCCCCTCCTTTTGTGGTTTGGTCCGGGTTTTGTGGGCGGAAAGCATGATATGAGGTATAGCCTGGTAGTGCTGGGGTGCTCTCTGGAGCCTTGAACCAGGTTTCTGTCACTGCACAGATATCAATGTTTTCCATACTGAGGAGAGCTTCGAGTGCATGCATCTTGAGGTTAAGACTTCTGGCGTTTAGCAGCATTACCCTTAGTTTCTTGTTCCTTGTGCTGTCTATGGGGGTGGGTTTGACTTTTGAGCCTTGCCTAAAAATGGCACTATGGGGGTGGCAAGAGCCTTTGCCAATATCCGAAAGCCCAGTGGTGACAGGTGCAAGCCGTCCCTAGCGAAGCAACGTGGCTTGTTGAGCATGTCATCCCAGGCTGACAGACACTGGATCCTCTTTGAATGACCCCAAAATTTTTGCCAATTGTTAAAATCGATCATTTTGTCTTTGTACTGTGGCATCATTCTAGGTGAGGATAAGATGCTGCTCAAGGTCAGGGTTATACCAGCCTAGGCTACATGATCAGAGAGCTCCTCTATGTCTCTTTCATGTAGTCCAGGGAGGTATGTCTCAGGTCATTCACACCAGCATGTACAATGACTGAGTCATATTTGTATTTGCTTTGGTGTGACCTGAGTGCTTGTGTTATGTGGCGGATCCTAGCATCTGACAGGCAGCTCACCGTGACCTTCTCTTTGTTCAGCCTGGTGAGCGGGATGTCAGTGTGTCTGACAATAGAGTCACCTATTACAAGAGTATCAGGTGTGTTATTCAGCCTTAAGGGCTGTGGCTGCTTGGCACACTGACTTTGTGGGTTATGTGTTGTGTGTGTTTTGTTTTGAGGTAGCGTTTGCTTGGATGTCTGCTTTGGAGGTCTCTGTTGCTTAGGTAGATTTTTATTTAGAGCCTCCAAGTATGTTTTTGTGTATTTATGTGTTTGGTTCACTGATGTGGAGGGACTATGTGATACTGGAATTGTGTTGTTTGAGGTTACCTTCTCCTCCTGACTGGTTACACCAGTTTTGAGATGAGATAGCTCAGCCTCCAGTTTGGCTAAATAGTTGCATCTCTCACATATATAACATCATATGTCAGAATAGGTACTAAGCCACAAGATGTAGTGTTTTATACATCACTGACTGAAATCCTACTTATTTATAGGGTGCTCTTCCTTATCACCATAAACCCATATAATGTCTACCTTTCTCTTGTCAAAATAAGTTTTATGATTGTACACGTATTCTTCCTTAATAAGTGTTACCATGATCCCAGACTCTAATAGTAACATTCAGTTCTTTCCCATCTACAAATAATATACATTTTGCTAACTTAGTGGCACAGAAATAATAGGATGACTCTACTGTTCTACCAGTTACTTTACCACATTCCTTTGGGATAATTTAATTATCAATATATTTCTTAGAAATCATATTTTTGAAAAGATACAGTACATACTCATTGCTAGCAACTTCAGAAAAAAATTACATTTTGTTAGGCATAGCGGTTATATTTTCAGTATGTACAGTTTAGTTAAATATCATAGTTTTATAAGGATCAGTATTAATAGTAACATTATTTTGAGCAGTGTACCATGTATTCATACGTTTAAAGCATGTTATTTCACTTACTGATATTTTGGCTGTTTACAAGTATCTGCACATTTCTAGTTACAGATTTAGTGTGCTCATGTCTAAACTAAGCTTCATCAGCTAATAGTCTTTCCTTCAGCTCCACCAACTCAAGATACCCTTGTTTCTGGAGAATAACTAATTGTCCATCAATTACTTTACTCCTCTCATGGAAAAACATTCCATGCTCATTCAATTTCATGCTGTTCTGCAGCAAGAATTCCATAGGCTTCAACATTTTGAGAAAAAAAAGCATGACAGTTCACCCAGCCAAAACAAGTCCCTCTGACTTCTCATTTCGAGATATTAGTACCAAATGTACTTTGCAAGCTGCAAAGCAAAAACAAACAAACAAAAAAATTATGATTTGGCAATGACCAAATTTTGCATACCTGAAAATTACCAGGGTACATTCAACACACACAGAAGGCAGAATTCTTTAGCACAGTGTACTTTATTTGCAATGGCATACCGTATACAACAGTATATGAAATTTAAATAAAAACATTTCTTGCTTTGTCATTTGAAACATCAAAGAAAGCAAAGTATTACTCTTCTAGTTTTTCATCCACAAAGTAGTCTAATGTAAAGTCCAAGTAATTTCTCACATTTATCTTCAGATCTCCTCATGTTTTTCCTCAGTAACATCCAGAATATTCTCCAGCTGGTAACTTATAAGTGTCCTTAATCTTGGTGAATATTCCCTATGTACTGACAGGCCAAACATCCCTGCACATAAGTGTTGTGTTTGGCAACCACAGGGAATCACAATTCTTGGGATAATGCCCCTTTTACACTGAGAAGCAAACATCTCTTCCAGATAATATTCACTTGACATTGAGTTGAAAACATCACTGCTATACTGGCCTGAAGTCCTTTCTTTTAATTGTCTGCTTTGTACATTTTCTAATTCTGCATGCTGTCTGATGAATACTTTACCATAGTAACCAACATATGCATGGCAGCTAACATTAAACAGTATTTTCATAACAGTACAGCATTTTCACAGTAAAACAGCATTTTATAGCATTTTCACAGCCATTTAACATTCACTATGCCATTGCAGACATATCCCTAATTTTTTTCTTTACATGTACAATTCCCATAATAACATCACAAGTCATCCACTATGATTCTTCATACTAGAACTTCATAACATTTCCCATTTCAGTATTTCAGGTCATTCTTTGTTCATCACTGCCACTTGTACAAAAATTATTTTTTTTTATTTTCTTGTATATTTTCCTGTGATAATATTATTTACCAGCACAATTAATGTACATCTGACATCAGTAACTTTCCCAATCACTCTGTTAGCAACATTTAATCCTTTAAGTAACATGTTCTCCATCAATATCTTCTCCTTCAGATCCTCATAAGTGTCCCAAGTTAGCAGCATAATATTTCGTTATGACTCCTAGAAATCACTCTCCCAAATATCCAACTCCACATTGCAAGCTATTAACTTTTTGTTATAATTCAAAGGTATTTAATTTTGACAGATTCTTCCTCCTGTTATAGGATGCCATATTCCACGAGCCTGAAATTCTTACTCCAATACCTCTCAACTGTACATATTTTCACAGAATGTACAGATTTTTGCTTCATATTTTTGGTCCATTTTTCATAATAGTATGGTTTTCTGGCAAATTAGTGGCAGATCATTAAAGGCTGAAGTTAGAAAATAATGACAGTCATTTGCATTTCAGACTTCATACCCTTCAGAAAATTAATTGTAGTGCAAAATCTGTTATTCCATAAACTTTCTAAGTTTATAAGAGCAATATTTAAAAATTGCCCATATATTTGGGCCTTTGTCCCACTTTTATTTATGGCTTTGTCCAGATTTCTTGCTCTACGAGGTTGATAGGTATGCTTACCCCACAAGGAAATCATTCAAACATCAGTATTCCAGAAGGGTCACCAACCACTCCCCAATCTAACAGAGTGATACTCATGGAAGGAAGAGAACTGGAATGCTGATATAACAACACACAGTTTTTAGTGACCCTTGTGCTGACAATTCTATTTATAGGCTAATGCCTGTCTTATGGCATGGTCTAGTAATCTCAAAAATCCCACACACAAAGCAGTAAAACTTGCTATTGCCTACTCTTGCCACTGTTCTGAATCTCAGAGTCATCAGGGACTTCCTAGAATGATGCACTGTCATAATGACATGCCCTCCCCGACATCATCCCACCCCCACCAGTTTAATATATATATAAATATACACACATATACATACACACACACACACACACACACACACACACACACACACACACACACACACACACACACACACACACACACACACACACACACACACACATATATATATATATATACATATATACACACACACACACACACACACATATATATATATATATATATATATATATATACATATACATATATATACACACACACACACACACACACACACACACATATATATATATATATATATATATATATATATATATATATATACACACACACACACACACACACACATACACACACACACACATATATATATATATATATATATATATATATACACACACACACACACACACACACACACATCTATATATGTATATATATATATATATATATATATATATATATATATTTGGTTGACAATATGGTCGACATCTGTTTAATTGACAAACATTGGTAGACTAAGCAGGTGGTAGACAGGTGTGCAAGAATGCACAATTCTCACGGTCAGGTATATGCTCTTTCCTAAATATTGTGCATTCTCAGAATTATCATATTCAAGTAGCAGGGGAGGGGTGTGCCCTCTAAAAAATTTTTTCTGTAATTTAGTTTTAATTTAACATGCACTGAGGTCATTGCTTGTTTCAGTCATAGTAGCAAGCATTTTGAATGTTGAAGTAGTTTGGGCCATTTCATTAAATTCACTAGACCTATATATATATATATATATATATATATATATATATATATATATATATATATATATATATATATATATATATATATATATATATGCAAATATATATAAACGTATGTGTATGTATAATGCTTCTTGTACTCCTCAACTATCTGAAATTTTTAATAACACCCCTAATGTTTACTCAAAGTTTTGTCTATCCCTCCAAAAACTAGAAATATTTTGAGAAGTTTTAAGTTAATAATATCAGCATTCAAGAAGTGTCCCTGATATGGGGACTTATATTCCTAATGCATATGTGCATGTGTCTATTTGTTAGAAGAACAGTTGATGCTTCTTAATTCTAATCTTAAGGTTTGATTTCTACAAGTGTTTTTGGTTTCAAATACCTTTATGAGAATGGACACTATTCCTAAGTCAGGGTACAATTAGAGTTCATAAAATTAGTATTGTTTCAGTCTTTGATGTTAGCCAAGAATGCTCTACTCGGCACACACTATGTGCCCAGAATTGTCTTCTCCTGTAATTCATATGGAGTTACACGTATTGGCAGCATATCTAAGTGCAACTTTACATTCTTTTTATAAACCCACTCCTCCTACTTCTTTTGGAACTGTCTGGGTATCTTTCTTCCACATTGGTCTTGTTTCTGTCTGCAAATCCTGATATTTTATGACTTTGTGTATTTCTATATGTAAGACATTGTAATCCACTGGGTATAGCAATGTCAATGATATATGCTACTTTTTTTTCTTTTTTTCTTTTTGTTATGGTCTACTATATTTGGCTTCCTTCCATCTATTCTTTGAACTGTTGATAATGGGTGATCCGATGTTACATATGTCATCATTCTGCATAATACTTTGTGGTTCTTGTTTCCACTGCTTTACAGCTACGTCTAAATTGTAGTGTTTGTACATTACCCAATACAACAGTTTTGCCACATTATTGTCCCTGCCCGTATATAGGCCCTTTGTCAAGAATGTATCACAACTAGCAACAAGATATGCGACTGCTTCCAATTCTTTTTTTTTTTTTTTTTTACAGAACCTGCATTTGTCTGTTTCTCCCATGTTTTCAACGGATTTTGCAAATCAATGTGTACATAGTCTCACCTGCAATTAAAAACCTGTCATCTTTTGGTTACAATTCACCTCTCCTTAACCATTCCTTCACCTCTCCTTAACCATTCCTGTGTCAAATTTTGATCAACATGAAGTTGTTCCAGGATATCTCTGTACTTGCCACTATATTTATGAATGTTTCTACATTTCTTACCTTATCTGCTCCTTCTCCTTAAATTCTTTGTTTTGTCTTTTTTTTTTTGGCACATTCAACCACTGTCCAATTTTTGTTTTTTTTCTGGTTTGATTTCCATTCCAATTTGACACTGAAATGCTTCTGCTAAACAAAGCAAATGTGTCATCTTTGACTTCTTCACCTTATATTTTAAAATGTTCATATGTTTGAATCTGATGTGGACAGCAGATATATATGCAGACCCATGATTGCAGAACTATGTATGTAAACACTTTTAAGGAGGCCCATACCTCCTTCAGAGTGAGGAATATATAATCATGTGATACACTGATTTTTATATGTCATTTTATAAGCATGAAGCATTTTTCTTGATTTCACATCCAATTAGTCCAATAATATTTGCGGCCAGTCAAACACTCCAAAACTGTAAGTGAGAACAGGAACAGGAAATTGAATTAAAGCTTGACTTTGTTCCTAGATCAGTTTTAGTCTTCTGAAGTATAACTTACTCAGCTTTATTGGCATTTGTTCATGTTTTATTGCTGATCTTGCATCTTTTCCCAAACATTACTACACTAACTCCTGCTCAGGTTACTTTGTTTCGTATGTCTGTCTCAGGATATTTTCTGGATGCTGCACCTTTTTCCGTTTTAAATGTTGCTTTTGCTCATTTATCAACACCAAAATGTATTTTATATCATCTGAGAAAGTTTTAACCACTAGTAGTTGTGCTTTCAATTCCTCATCTGTTGATTTATAAAGTTTTAAGTTACCCACAAGAAGCAGATGAGAAATCTTTATACAAGGTTGATTTCTGGCTGCCAAATTTTAGCTATAGCCTAATATGTTAAGTAAACAGCTCAGTGGGTTAAGGGCAAGATAAAACAGCAGAGTTGACAAAGGATCATCCTGAAATATCCCCTTTGAGTTTTTGTCGCTGGGATAATTTGGTCTTTGTCATGCTTCAATTGCAAAGTGGTTTGCCATTGTTTTATGGTCACTGTAATGTAATTGATCAATGTAGAGTGTATTTTACACATCTGTAAGCATTCCTTTACCCAAGATGATGGATGTTGTCAGATGTTGTTTTGTAACCAATCCATGCCATACTTAAATTCTTCCCCTTTTTACAGTTCTCTACTATGGCTTTATTTGGCAGTAAATGATCCTTTGTTCCATATGACTTTCTTTTGTTACCCTCTTGTTTTATTGCCACAATTGAGTTTTTTTTTCTAAATCACTATAAACTATATCGGCATCAGTTCGAGTATATGGTTTATATTTTTCCGGAAGGCAAGTTATCGACCTATAATACTTAGGATTACTTGCAGATTCAATCATTTTTCCTGTTAACAATGTTGGTGTCTGTTTGGGATGTGCATATACGTAATGCTTACTCAGGGCTAACTCTTTGTTTAAAAATGTTAATACTTTCAGCAAGAGGTTGGAACTGCACAAGACGTGGGGTTTTCCATTTACAAGCTTTTCTTATTTTTGTCTTTATTACTCTGGCTGTTACTTCATCGCACTTCATATCCTCTATGCTAGAGCTGTTTAACTGTTTCTTTTTATTCTTCTGTCTCTTAAACATCTTTATGTTCAATTGGCTTTTATAAATACTTCATAAAGTGACTATTCTTTTTTGGTGGTGATTTTATTGCTTTTGCTTTCTTTCCTAATTCTGTATAAAATCTTTTTGGACCATCATTGAATTACTTATTTTGTACTTTTCTTTTATATTTATCTGTATATCTTCTAAGCTTTTTTGCTTGTGTTGACATTTTTACTTTATTATTGGCAAGAGTAGATGATACATCTTGGTCTGTTTTGATACTGTGCTTTGCTTTTACCACATCTATTTTTCTGAGTATTTTGATAATATGTTCCCTTTTCCATATTCTTTTTGTCTTAATTGTTTTATAGTTTTCTCTATTCAATGCTTCCATGATGGAATGTTCTTATTTCATTCCTTTCCTTTCTTACTCTAAAATTTTGTGATAGCACTTTATCTTTTATTAGTTTAACTGCATGGCAATATATTCTATTTATTTCTATTTTATTACATGGATTTCTCTTAACAGTCATGATTACTACACTTATCTGTTTTACTAATTTTCTCACAGTTGGATTATTTAGTTAAGTTAATCTGTTTCTTTAATCTATCTTAACATGTCTATCCATTTGTACTACATAAGATCTTTAATATTAACTATCATTTGTATCTAAATTGTATAATGCATCTTGGAGCTTTTCTCCCTGGGCCTCCACTGAAAATGGGTCAATTCAGTCCAGTGGACTTCCCCGGTAATCAAATTGCAAATAAGTAAATAACTAAAAATAAATACTAAATCAAGCAGGTCTTCAATTACTTTTTTTTCTTATGCATTGTGAGCATCTTCTTTCCTCTCTGTTTCCTGCAAGTAATCCACAGAAAGTTCAAAAAAATCTTCCCGTGATATATCCTCTTTAGATGCACTCTGTTTCATCTGCTGCTCCTTCATACCCTTTGGGCCCTCACTCCACAACATTCCCTTTGTCAGAGTTGCCACCACTTCCTGTTCCTTCTCTTACTATCTAGCTTCGACTGGACCTTCATACTAGTCTCCTACAGAAGGCTCCAGAGCATCATCATATTACAAATCTTCAGAAGGCTCATGTTCCACCTGTTTCTCCTTAATCCATAATTCCATCATGCTGTGGCACTGCCAGTGTTGGGCTCTCCACATTAAGTCCTTCACTTTTCAGATAATCCTTTACTTTAATTTCTGTTTCATGTCTTCCTTAATAAACCTCTTTCTACAGTCCCCCTTTGTTTGCTTATTTTTTGCATTGTGACATGGTCCATATCTGGTTACCTTCGCCTGTATTTCTCTTCAGCGAGCTTTGGAGCTGCTATTTTTGTGCTGATTAGCTTGGCTTTCTCCTTTTCATAAATATTGCATCAAACCAGATCTATTTTTCTTTTCCATGTCCATGTATCTTTTTTATACCATTC
Source organism: Protopterus annectens (assembly GCF_019279795.1). Lineage (NCBI taxonomy): Eukaryota > Metazoa > Chordata > Ceratodontiformes > Protopteridae > Protopterus > Protopterus annectens. The sequence continues at coordinate 326,855,928 of NC_056742.1, forward strand.
AAAAATCTCTGGATTTTTCTTTTTATATTTTCAGTCTTCTTCGTTTTTCAGCTGGGCCAAAGTTATTTTGTATATGTAATATTTTTCATAAATCGGTTGTATTAATGAATACAAATTTTAATTTGAAGCATTTGACAGTTTTTCTTGCGCAATTATTTTTCTTTATTCTAATTGCTCTCTTAATCTAAGTATTTGCTATCTGGAAATTCCTCACTTCTTGAGTAATTGTAAAAATATACAATTTCTTCCATATCAATAGTCCACTTTGTCATCTTTGTGATTATTTTTGGACTTGTCAGTGTTTTGTGTAGACTATTCCCTTCTTCTGCAGCATGGGGGCATCTTCCCCTGAGCCTGGCCTAACCCTGTGGTAGGAATGTTTCCATATCCTGAGGATTCTACACTGCCTTTTTTCATTCCTGGCACCAGTACTTTTAAAAGAATCAGGCACTTTTCTTTCCTGGGATCTATGCACCCAGCTGTCTTTTTTTTAATTGACCGTTCTACATGGCATGTGCTATATAAAATACAGTCTAGATGCCAGTGCCATATTGGTGAGATTTGGTGAAAAAGGGCCTATCACTTGAGGTAGACTCTAAGACCTGAGGCTGAATTTAGTTCCAACAATATTATTCTCCTTTTATTGCTGATTTCATCTCTCCTTTTATTTTATATGCCAATTAAATGTACCTTTATCCAAGTACCATTTAAACATCTCACTCTTTGATACAGTTCTCCTTTGGAATAACGTACTCAGTTTTGCAGATTTAAGCCCAAATCTTACAGAGCTGCTCGTCTGTTTCCTCTATTCAAGGTGTGCTTAAGTAACTGCTCAAACCTATTTTCCTTCAAAATTATCACTTGTAAACAGCAGCAAAGCAAAAAACATTTGTCCCTCAGATATTCTTGAGTATGTTATTCAGCTGATCTATTTCCAGTCCATCCCCATATTTTAGCCCATAACAAAGATTTTCAAATAATAATAATAATAATAAACAGTAATTTTCAATGAAATCATGGAATGCTAATACTTTCACTGCCCTCTATTCTGCAACGAATCATATATACAGTTTCAGGGTGCAAGTATTTCTATAGGCAGGAGTATTGATCAACCTAAAATGAGCCTTTGAACGAGGTCATCACATCATACACTTTCAGACTCTACAAAGGACAGGCATTGGCACTAGTTTTATCAACTGGCTCTACAAATGCCTTTCAAACTAACATCATCTGTACCAAATAACAATCAACTCCCTTCTGTAAGTGTTTTTGCAATTGGAGTTCCTCATAGTTAATTTCTAGGCCTTATACCTGTTTCACTTGTCAATAATGATATTGTTGACATTATTTCTGGGATTCAGAAAGGACTCTGCTGCAGGTGCTCAAAGCTGTGGCCAAAAGGGTCTGTTTCCATGACCGTAAAAAATGTGATTCAATGCCACATTAGCCTCAATGAGGAAATACCTCTTTATCCACTAATTTACATGTCCCTGAACTGGACAGTGTTACTGCTAATCAGCACTTTCCTATGGTAAATAACTGTGATGGCCCATGCAGAGCCAGATTATGGTCAAGTTAGGCCGTAGGCAGGGTAATGTATCAGCACCCCCCCAGCAGCACCAACCCCTGCCATTCCAGTGTCCTATTACTTGGCTATTTCTCCCCAGTTACTTTTCAAACCTGTCAGTGTGCATACTGTTTTAATTTTTAATTCTACAATGATTAGAGATATTGAAATTTTTTATTTCAGATTTTATAGCACAAGCACTGATAGCCATTTGTGTGTGTGTGTGTGTGTGTGTGTGTGTGTGTGTGTGTGTGTGTGTGTGTGTGTGTGTGTGTGTGTGTGTGTGTGTGTGTGTGTGTGTGTGTGTGTTTGTGTGTGTGCGCGCGAATGCACATGTGTACAGGTAAA